>NC_073692.1:45079256-45166474 GCF_029784155.1 Uranotaenia lowii | reverse complement strand
GTAGAAAGAATCGAAGCTTTCTTCCGGTATCCCATGGATTTCAGCTACTTCATTCAAAACTTTTCGGCTATTGCCTACAACTGAGACATTAAACCGGGTCGTTTGTCGTTTGCCGGTCGGCCATTCGGATTGAACATTGCGCTCAACTACCGTGACGCCAGCGGAAATCAGTTTTCCGAAGACGTCTTCAATGAAACCGTTTCGATTATCGAAATCGATGAGGGTCTGGATGGGGAAACGTTCTTCCTGTACGTGTTCCTGGCGGCTGTTGTAGTTTTGTTGCTGGTGCTCGGCCAACAATTCCTGGATCGTATGGCAAGCGTAAACGCTCCCCAGCTGCCCGTGGAAACCGGAACCACAAGTACCAAGGATGTGGACTATGAATGGATTCCACAAGAAACACTCAAGAGGATTCGTAAGTTTTTCTTGTTTTTTTTTTCTTATAGAAACTAGACTTTCTTTCTGGAACATATTTCGATAACCAACTTCAAAATCTTCAATGAACGAAAATTGGAAGTCCTAATACTTAATTGTACTAGCCCACTAACGAAAGTGGTTTGTTTCTTCCAGAAAATTCTCCCAAGGGCGACAAAGTGTCCCCGAAGCAAAGCCCACGACAGCGGAAGGCAAAGCGAGCTGACAGTGCCGATGATTGAATCAACGACTTGGAGAACTCATTGCTTTGAGAAGAGTAGCTATCGTTAACAAAGCATAAAACAGAGACACAAATATGTAGAATGCCCATCACCATCATCAACACAAAAAGCACAATCGGCGTGGAACGATAATTCTGGCATTATTTTCCGGAAAGTCGTTTGACCGAATAGTTAGTTGGCATAACAAATTATAATGAAAAAAATTTGTATTATGCGAAAGGTCACATTATGCTAGATAACCGTTACGTGAAATAACCCTAAAGTCAAAACGGGACGAGCCAGATTATTTCCATTGGCAAACATGAGTGATGAGTCCGGTGCGTGACTGCACTCGTTTTTGTGAAGGACATTTATGAACGATTTAGTCAAAATGAGTTGAAAACATCGGAAACTTCCTATTAGAAACATCCACATAAAACAACGTTGTAGTTTATTTTTGTTGTCATAACGTACCAATTGTCGCAATTTGCAATCATTTTGTTAAGGAAGATTTTTTTGATCTTTATAATCAGAACAAACATGATTTTTGTACTGGTAGGAATGAATCGGAGTTCCGACGCAGCAGGAAATTGAGCGGTTCGATGATAGAAGCGCATGAATGGATAGAAATGAGATGCGATTATAGAAATGATCCGGTAAGTAAAATATTCCGATTTGAGGTTCAGCAAGAATAAAATTGTTGTATGTTTCCCTATTGTAGAAAGCTTATCCAATGGATCTCGACTTCTAAGGTCTATCGCACTAGTTTGCCTTGGGTTACCTTATCACCTACACCTTGAAGACGATGCTCTCACTTAGCTGTTTGTGGTAGAAGGATGCAAACGAATAGAAGAGACGATATTGAATCCGGATGAAATCGTCAAATCCGCTCGCTGTTGAACTAAAGATGTAGCCATGCTTGGTGTCAAAATCAAGTAGAAGCCATTGTGTGCCAAATATTTACTAGAAGAAATTCATCAGATAATCGACGGCGGAGAGTATCCCGTACAATCAACAGCAGAACAAGAAGAAGAAGAGAGTATCCCAATGGACACATGTCTGTCACTGGGGATGTTTGGCCATCTCTCAGTCGATCTTATGGGTTCCAGTTTTGATAGTAAGCGTTCGATACAGCATTTTAAGGTGGTCTGCCGAAAGTTGAGTCATGGAAAGATCTTTTTCTAGCTTATGCCGAAATCGAATGACAAGAGTTTTTCAAAAGTTAGTTAAATCTCGAGATGGAATGCTGCGGACGAAAGCTTGTAAAGACGAAGCAACTCATATTACAGGTCCCATTGAAAATGTCCAGGTAAAATGTCGCTGAATGATATTATTTCAAATCCAGCTCGAAATCGAGTAGAGGCAAAGTCTCTTGAGCACCACCACCGGACAAACATTCGGAACATACGACTGGAAGTGCGGAATATAATATGAAATTGAAATTCTTCGATACAAAAATTTACAAATAAAATAAATGTGTTAAATAAGTGTGTTTGTCTGTTTTTTTTTTCGGAAAACAAAGTTTAATAAGCTTAAAATACCAAAAAGTGAGCTCGCTATGGTTTTCAATATTTTTATTGTTGTTTGACGATATGCTGTATTGCCATTATTTGATTATTTGATCATTGGATAAAGATAACACGTATGACCAACTCGTTACGGAAAGAGTTAAAAAGGCAATAAAAATGGAATGGTAACTGTACTTACTTCCCTGTATCGTTGAAGGATGAATCATCCTTCGGGATGAAAATCCAGAGAAAAATTAAAAGAATTCCCTGTTTCGTAAGGCTATAGTTTGGATAAGGACTAGTAGAGAGGTGCCACCGGTTACAGTTACGTTGCTTCTAAAATTTATAATGACCTACGTTTGAATGGTCGGTGGCATCATCATCATTTTGATTTTTCAAATCAAGAAAATCATGTAAATTAAACTCGCACCCTTTTCCTTTCCCAAAAGTAGTTTTGATGCTAATAGTTGAGATGCCGCAAGTCTCCTGCTAACAAAGTATAAAGAAATTGATAAAATTGGCACACACATCCTTTAGAAGTGCACGACTTTAATAAACCTATTTGGGAAAAAAGTTATATATAATAAGTATATTAATAAAAAAAGAAATATTCTAGGATTCGGCTTGTTTTGTTCGTTGTTTTTTTAACATATTTAATGCCTTTTTTATAGAGATAAACAAGTTATTTCATAAAACGCATAAATAGGTAATACATTTGTCCAGCTTTTTTAAGTCACAAGTATTTTTTTTGCAATATATTTATTTATTTATTTATTTTTTTAATTTCTTTATTCGAAACGGCTTATACCTTGAGGCTTCAAGGAGCCAAACTCGTTTTGTATGTTCACAATTGTTTGCTTAGGTCTACAACACTATTTTTTTTTTATCAATATAGGGATTCGCTTCACGTAATTTTCCATCCGGCGAAATTTTCATTTTCGAGTAAGTACAACCACTGGTACAACTTTATTTATGGTAGGGTTCAACAACCTCAATTATACGACAATAGATAAGTACAATTGGTCAGCAGTAGGTGTTGGGTGACACTTGGCTTGAAGCTTGAAGTGTCCGGGAAAGCTGAAAAAAATTAAGTCTTATTTTTATTTTCCGAAAAAAAAATCTATATAGATATATAAAAATGAATGTTTGTCTGTCTGTCTGATTGTTCTCTATAGACTAGAAAACTACTGTTCCGATCAACGTGAAATTGGGTGTATGAGAGTATTCGGGGTAGGAGATGGTTTCAACAATACTTTCAAATCAGGAAGGGCTTCCATACAAAATTAACATAAAATATGGAACACCCATACAATTTTTAAGCATATTCCATAAAATTTCGTGGCAAATCAAATTTTTGCAGCATGAATCTATTTGTTGTCTTGTTGGACAAATTTTGACATATTCTGATGATTCATTGTATTGAAACCCCTTTGCCACTGTTAAAATGAGGGAGCTCCCATATACATTCAATATAATAGGTGATAGAATCCCATTAATTTTCAAACTATTTCCACCAAATTTGGCACACATCAAACTTTATAGTTTAAACATCATAAGGCGTTTCCCTGTATTTAAAAGGGACTTCTATACAAATTAATCAAACATATGAAAAAAATCCTTATATAAATTTCAATCCTTATATAAATTTCAGGATATTTTCATTAAAATTCGATGCAAATAAATTTTCTCATTCCGGAGATCGTACAAAATCAGATTCCGGAAGTTAAATTGAATTATTTGGTACAAAAATTAAAATCAACATTCCTATTTACCAGAAACGAAAATTCAGATTTAACTAAAAAACTGACTAAATCGTGTTTCAACTGTCAAGACAGCAACCGTTTTGCAGAAAATCTTCTGTGGAAAGGGAATGTAGTCAGAAGCGCTCTTGATGATTTTCAATCATTTTTGTTAACAATGAGCGTTACTATTTTAAAGGGTAATTTTATACGAGACATTTCCTTCTTCCTTGTTTGCAGCCGATCGAAAAAATTTACAGTATCGTTCATAATTGTATAGAAATTGGAAGCACGCGCACTGTCACTCCGACTTTGAACATCCATAAATTTTCACTCTGATGATATTTCTTGATCAAATTTTCTGCGTAAGATAGATCAACTATCACGCTATTTTAAAATTTGTGCGGCCTGAGATACAGTAGTTCTACAAAAATCGGACGTTTTGGACTTTCGCCATTCAAATTGCAATATCTCAGGAAATACGCAACATTTTTTACTGAAATTTTGCAGGGTGGTTGTTGGAATATTGAGTAAGCATTGAGTTTCTGAGATATTGCAATTTGAATGGCAAAAGTCCAAAAAGTCCGATTTTTGTAGAACTACTATATCTCAGGCCAAACAAACTTTAGAAAGCTCAAATTTTGTGATATAATAGTGTGATAGTTGATCAATCTTACAGAGTAAAAAGTTATGGATGTTCAAAGTCGAAATGACAGTGCGCGTGCTTCCAATTTCTATACAATTATTAACGGTACTGTAGTTCGGAATGCGGATGCTCAGCACTGGTGAAAAAAAAAATTACTCTAAGAAACTTCGGACTGCTCACCCTAACTTTCTAGATTTAGACTGGTGCTTTAAAAAGGCGGCTTGGTAGCTCGCGTACACTCATGCGGATGACTCGACGTTTGCCTCCGTCATCCTTGCTGTGCCGCCGATTCCATTTTCTCGCGAACCTGCAGTGAATGTTGGAGGTTTTTGACTTTAGACTAAAATTTATGTTTTCGTTAGAACTTACCTCGAACTTCTGCCCTATCAAAGTTCCTCCTGATTGAAATACCTTGACCAAAGTCTTTTGGACGCGTCAGTGCGATCGAATTGGGAAGGCAAAGCCGACTGTTGAGGAATCCTGGGAGATTTTTTGTGGTGAACAAAAAGGTCTGGCATCCGCATCCTACGAATTTATTGTGGTCACACATTATCGTCCAGCGCATGACGGAAGTGAGTAAACGGGGCGGCGAACAATGTTAGATCCAACAACGTCGACGTTTAATTGAAGGAGTTCATAAAATCTAGAAATTTCCGTCGACTGTTGATGAATCGTTAATCCTGTCCTGCTAACAGGACAACAGAAGCCGATTCCGCCGCTGGAAAAGTTAGAAAAAAAAATGTTAGTAACATCCCTTTAACTTGAATTTTTTAAATTTTAAAGCATAACAAATCAGCTACTAACCTGATCTGAAGTTGATCTGTTCTTCCCGCTGCCTAAGGGCCATTTTTCGCCTTAGCTACAGCCGCTGCTTCTGAAAAAGGTTCGACCGGGACGAATCCAATCGATTGATTTGAGTTGAATCAGATTTCTCGATTTTTGATGTAATTGAGGAAAGTTTTCTGCCAGGCGATGCAGGATGACATAGATCTGTACTAAAAAGATCATAACAAAGCTCTCACGCTAACACTGGCTTGACGTATGATTGAACATTTTAAACTTATATTTTTGCATTATATTATGGCGCCGGATAGCTAAATTCATGCCATCCTGCAAATGTTCCAAAATAATTTAGTACAGATCCATGCCATCCTGCAACCGAACGGTGCCATTCTCAAGGGATGTCTATACATAGGCTGCGTTCTCTGCAGGATGGCATGGATCTGTACTAAATAATTTTTCGTTTTCCGTCGTTTGTTTTGATTTTGATATTCATCTTGCTTTCGGTAATGCCTGTGCGGCGAATTCGGTTAAAATTTTAGAAAATCATTTGCTCAACGCTAATTTTCGTCGGGACAGAAGTGTGGAGTGCATTTAGGTCTCGATCACAGGAAGAATTACGGAAAGATTTAGATACCCGAATGTTTTGTATTGTGTGATTGTTTGCCGGTTCGAAATTCGTTGGGGTATCGTTTTAGTTAAACATGAATCCGTCGGAAGTGATGTTGTAAGTTTACTCGAACGTCCATTGATCGTTTTTTTCCGGGATTTTGCTAGTGATATAAGATAATTGTCGCGAATTGCTTCGGTTCGGCTCATGATGACCGGTGAATATTACCCCCCTGGAAGAGTGATCAATAGATGGTTTGCTGAAGAAGCAATTCTACAAGTCGCAAGAGGGGCAAGCGAGAGCGGAAGTGGGAAAAGCCTTGTACTTGTTGCAGGATAATCCGGATGCGTTGTCCAAGTGCAGTTAACATCCCAGCCTCAGGTCTCTCAGCCTACAAGGTTTGGTAATGCAGACAATGATGGCTTCGAATGGTGAAACTTACCAGGGGCCTCGGTTGGAGCACTGCAATTTCTAGCTAGAACGTTGTCTATGGGGAAAACAATTTTTGCTATAATATTAGCTACATGGAGGATGCCCAGCACCGGCTTTCATACGCTTGATGGACCTGCTTCGAAATTGTTTTGAAGTTGATTGGGCGGAACCTCAGCATATGATCCCGATTAACTGGCGACCGGCGGGTGATTGTTTTTTCGATCGAGAGAAAATGCTTGGCTGCAAAGTGTTCCATTGGCGTTGGCTTCAGTTAACATTTTAAGGTAATGTAACATTTTCAACGATCATATTTGTTGTTTAAAAGTAAAATTAAAAACTAACTTAGTAAATCTTATAAATTTTTACTCCGTTGATTAGCAGTCAACTGTTCGGGAAAGTAAGGCACCTTAAGTAGCTGCTCGTTTGAATCAGCTCTTTTAGTTTTGGCTGCTACAATAAAAATGTGCCTGGACTCGTGAGATGCTGCTACCCACTAATCTGACCTAATCGAATCGTTTTCGAGAATACAGAATTAAACTTGAATATCATTTTTCGACAACTTTCTATAGCTTCAACTTTTCTCTTCCGATCGCAAGCGAAAATCAGTCTTTGCCCTTTTTCAGCCACTGTCACTTACGTCCGTCCAGGGAGGTCAGCTGAAGGGATTTTCGAATCTGTGCTCACTGGTTTTAACATTTCCCCGACCCTGTTTCCTAGACAGATTTACCAATTGCCTCAATCTCTATGTCTGCGAGTATAGCCACAGGTCGCCGAAACAGTCCACAGGAAGTGCGAACCACCGCCTGTGGAACACGGCCGTCTTTTCCAACGATGACTTCAGCTACTTGTCCACGGACCCATCCGTTGCTGTTTTGATCATCCGTGATATACACTAAACCGCCTGGCTTCAGCGTTCACGTTCAACGACGGCATATATTCCTTTAGCCACCGCTTCCATAGTTCATCGGCGATGCACTGGAACCTCTGGTAAGTGCTTCGAAGTGCCTCTGCCAGACTTGTTAGCGCTATGCAAAGATCCTTCAGTTCGGTTACCATGCCACGCAAAAAATGGTTCGGCGTAAGCGCCTCAGCAATAACGGTCTTAGTGTGTTTCATCGCTCATTCGGTGTTCCGCATTCAGGTTTCCATAGTCGTCTTGACCGTTCGTACCATCCGCTCCCATATACCCCCCATATGGGGTGCAAAAGGTGGATTGAAGCGTTAGTGAACACGATAGCGCAGTCTGTTCCGATTCGACGAATCTGCTCTTGAAGTTCCTTTCAGGTTGGCCGTTGTCAAAGAAGATAACAATATGAGGGCCTCTGCGCAGCACGAATCTCCGAATTGCCGTGATACACGAATCACAACTTGTGTGTGTGTGCCACTTCCAGGTGCACTGCACGGACCGCCAGGCGCGTGAAAGGTTCAATCCACCGTTTCTCGACACGACATCCCACGATTACTTCAAACGGTCCAAAATAGTCGACTCCCACATGACTGAAGCGGCTCAGGAAAGGCGTGCGATACGTGCGGTCGGCTCCTTTTTACTTTGCACCATTGGCAATTATCCATCGACCGCTACACACAGCTCCTCAGCTTAGGGATATAAAAGCGTTGCCGAACTTCGTTAAACGTGGTCTCCCGGTTAGCGTGTGCAAAACGCCGATGATAATCAGCTAGCAGTAGACTAGTGATTTCGTGGGCGCTTGGTAGGATGATGGAGAATTTCGTATCGTATGGAATGAATTCTGCAGATTTTGTCCTGCCGTTCATTCGCAACACGTCACAATCGTCCAGGAACGGCCTACGATGATAGATGACACTGTGTTTCTCGATCGGAAGACGTCACGGATCACCAATCTCTTCAATCGTTCGGTGGCGTCCGGAATAACCTCGACAGTTGGAGATAAATCTGTAAACGCAACAGATCCCAACAGACTCACATCGATGATAGGTTCGTTCGTCTTGAAAGTGTGGGACATGTGGCACGCTCGAAGCTCGATTGTGGTGTTTGGTATTGGTGTTTTCTGCGTCGGCCACCTCTCTTCTGGTTGCTGGAGAAACTCCCGTTGAACCAGGTGCAGTCGTGGCAATCAAGACATCGTTTGCTACTTCTGCGGGGAATCTGGTTATCGAAAACGAGATTGTGCGGCGTGGCTCAAAACTAAGAAGAACGGCACGCACAAAAATCGAGCGAAGTTGTTTTCCGAGGCAACTACCTAAGGGTCCGGCGCCGATTGACCGACGCATAGGGCTGAGATAAAAGATCTCCACTGCTGGCGATCCGGAGCCAGCGTCTTCACTTGCTGCCAGCTAAGGTTCTCGTCAACTGTGCGGATTTCAGTGGCTAGACTTCGCCGCCACGAGCTTCTAGGCCTGCCTCTTCTTCGATGCCCATCTGGATTCCAGTCAAGCGCCTCTCTGCAAATCTCGTTTTCACCTCTTCGCAGTGTGTGCCCAATCCATTTCACTTACGTTCCCGAATCTCGATTTCTAGCGCCTTTTGATGACACCGGCGATGAAGTTCAACGTTTGAGATCCAGTTGCCAGGCCACCAAGCGCGGATGATGTTCCGCATGATGTTTCGGAGACTCGCAAACAAAAATCGGGCTTTTCTGATCCGGGTTTCGATGTCCTTCTTGGTACCACCATCAGGCGTAATCTGGCTACCAAGATACTGGAAGCACTCCACTGTCTCAACCTGTTGTCCAGTTATCACGAAATTGGAACGATTTTCTGTATTGACTTCCATCGACTTGGTCTTTCCGACATTGATTTTGAGACCTGCTACCAGAGCTTTCGGTGAGGTCGTCGAGTTTGCTCTGCATGTCTTGTTGTGTTTGGGCGAACAAAACAATATCGTCTGCCAGGTCAAGGTCGTTCAGTTGCTCAATTGCTGAAGGATTCCACGGCAATTCTCGGTTTGGTCTACAGCCATCGATCCAGTCAAGATCTCATCCATTACGATGAGAAAAAGCAGCGGTGACAAAATACATCCCTGTCTCACTTCAGCAGTTACCGGGATTGGTTCGGACAAGACACCGTCGTGCCGAAAAGGCCTCGATGAGATGGACTAGTTTCTCTGGGTGTTGGAAAACTGGCCACCGTGCCAGTCCGCGGTTGTTCAAAAGTCGCTGAGAAATAACAGCGAAAACTAAACGTCATCGTTGCCGCCAAAAGTGACCGCACGAGGAAATTTTCACTTCTGTTAGCCATTTCGTATCGAGTTGCGTACTGCGTAGAAGCAGAAAGTTTGTATTTGTACTGAAAACTAAATTTCGAAGTGTTCCGTTTTGTTAATTATCGTTGATTTTTGGAATCAGGAGCCTAGGATCATGTAGGTATACATGTAGTTTAAAGTGGCTCGTTATTAACTTTTGTATTTTAGTGTCAGGCAAAAGCGCTGATATTGGGTTGACCATCTCTGTTGAACAGAGCGCTAAAAGTAGCAAATCGGTAATTTTTATTAATTTTATTGTATAACGCCGCAAATTACCCAGAATATTGTCCACAGGACTCTTTGCTCTCGATACGAGGTTGAACTGAGTTGTTTTAGGGCTGGAATAGCTAGGGTCACTGATTTGTAAGTTCTAACCTATAAATTCATTTTGAACCATGTTTGTAATAATGTATCATTTATTCCGTAGAATTGAAGCACTACAAAACTATAAATGTAGTCTGCTATCAGTACTAGTGCATCGCTTTTCATTTGCCGCCCTATCACAACACTGGGACCCCTCGTCGTCTAAGAGCAGCCCAGATGTTTTCGTGGTTCAGTCGGTCAAATGCTTTTTCGAAATCAACGAACACCAGCAGAAAAGAGTCCTGGAATTCGTTGATTTGTTCCAGTATTATTCGTAGCGTTGTGATGTGGTCCACACATGATCGTCCGGATCGGAATCCAGCTTGTTGCCGTCGGAGTGTAGCGTCGATTTTCTCCTGGATCCTGTTCAGGATCACTTTGCAGAGTACTTTGAGGGTTGTACAGATCAAAGTTATGCCACGCCAGTTACCGCACTCTGTCAGGTCTCCTTACTTCGGGACCTTTACGAGGATACCCTGCATCAAGTCGGCCGGGAATGTTGCAGTATCCCAAATGTCAGCGAAAAGACGGTGCAACATTTGTGAAGACAAGGCAGAGTCGGCTTTGAGCATTTCAGCAGGAATGCAATCGATTCCAGGCGCTTTGTTGGATTTCATGTCCTTGATTGCCGCTTCTATTTCAGCCAGCGAGGGCGCTTCCGAGTTGACGCCATTAATGCGACTTACTGTGGGCGCCTCGAGCTGCGGGTTCTGTTGGCCATTGCTATTTGTAACTCGGAAGAGTTGTTCAAAATGCTCAGTCCAACGCTTGAGCTGATGGCAGCGGCTCTCTCTCCCTCTTCGGCTAGGGAGTTTGTCCAGGCTCTCTTGTCTCGTCTACAAGCTCGTTTAACTGCCTTTTCCAGCTCCGCATATCGTAAGCGGGCGGCTGCTTTGGCTGACCCGGTACATGCCTGCTCAATTCAGACTTTCGCCTTTCTCCGATCATCGATCATCCTCCAGGTTTCATCCGACATCCATTCACTTCGTCTTCCACAAACTTTACCGAGAGTACCTTGGCTCGTGGTGATAAAGGCATTCTTGATTCCACAGCACTGTTCTTCGACTGTTCCGTCTGTCGGCAACTCCGAGGCTCGGGATTCTAGCTGTTCAACATATGCCCTTTTCACCTCTTGATTCTCCAACCGGCGGACGTCGTATCGACACCCGACTTTCTCCTCGCGCCGTTGGACACGCGCAACTCTCAGTCGTATCTCGCAAGGACGAGGTGATGGTCAGATGCAATATCTGCGCTTCGTTTGTTGCGGACATCAAGAAGGCTCCTTCTCCATTTTCGGCTGATGCAGATGTGGTCAATTTGATTTTCTGTTCGGCCATCTCGGGATACCCAAGTGACCTTATGTGCTGGTCGATGGGGGAAGAGCGATCCGCCGATCACCATGTTGTTGTTGCCACAAAATTCTACAAACAGCTCTCCGTTTTCGCTCACCTGTCCTAGACCATGGCGCCCCATGATGCGCTCAAAGTCCTGATTATCGGAGCCAATCTTTGCGTTGAAGTCGCCTAAGTGGATTTGAATGTCACCCTTCGGAATTCTCTCTGCAAATCGGCAACGTCAGTTGGCGCACAACACTGGACCATTGTAAGGTTTCTAACCCGTGTTCTGAATCTGGCTACGATTATTCTTTCGTTGATCGGTTCCTATCTTATACGGGCCGCATGGGCCTGCGGGCTTAATAGGAAACCAACTCCTCGTTCCCGAGTAGCGTGTTCTCCTCGTATGCCAGAGTAAAGCAGTACTTGCCCAGACTGTGTCTTGTGTTCTCCAGTGTTAGGCCAACGGACTTCGCTCAGTCCCAATATCTCTTGCTTGAGGCAGCTAGCTTCTCTAGTAAGTTGAGCCAGCTTACCTGGCTGGGCAAGGGTCAAAACATTCGAGGCAACTGAGGAGGCAAAATATATTTCAAGTGTCAGCACACAAGCTCGCACATGTGTGCTGATAAGAATCAGTTCCATGAGATGGAGTCAAACCGAAGTATTCCGAGGACGGTGACGGTTGCTGATGGCAAGCAAGCAGTGGTCGAAGGAGTTGGCTCATGCAAAATCCTTTGCTATGGTAGTGTTGAATATTCGAGTAAAAAACCAATTTTGGTAGCGAAACGCTTCAAACTGTAATTTATTATAAACATGTTGTTAGTTGGTTTTCAAAGCGTTCAATCTCACTCAAACTTACATTAATAGTGTTTCCTCGCAACTAATTCAACGATTATTCTGCTAATTCTTCCGGAAAGGATTTGATATCTTGAAATTGAGGTTATGGTTAATACAACGTGACATAGTGGCAATAAAATCTAACCTTTTTAGGAGAAACTCAGGCTTATTCAGATTAACTATAATTGCAGCCTGCTCGCCTTGAGTGAATCTAATATAGCAAAGAAGGAAAAATATTGTAATGGTTTGTTTAACTTTCAAATAAAGATCTTGATAATCACTTTCACCAATCACTTATTAAACCACGTCAATCGTCGGCCACGTTCAAGAGATTAAGCTGAGAAAAAAGGAGAAACTCATATAAACACCCGCACGCCGTCTGCTGTTCTGTCAGTTGTCAGAATTAGGTGTAGTCGCGTAATCTCGGGTGCGCCCTTTGCAGGAGCAGTGCACCCAGTTCTCAACAGTCTCCCCCCCGTAACGCTGGCCTCAGGGTCGTCTAGGTTCTGCGTTTCCCATTTGAATGTCTAAGACTGCCAATTTTGAGACCGCCTGCCGTGTGAGCCCCTTGTTTGTAAGTATGATAGCTTTGCGAATGCGTCCATCTGCACCATGGATTATCTCCTGAACCCGACCTCGAGTCCAACCGTTGCGCCGTGCTTCATTAACAACAACCACAAAGTCCCCGATTTTAACGGGTTTGACATCATTGAACCATTTCGTGCGGCGCGTTATTGAAGGCAAATATTCACGCACCCATCTACTCCAGAAAACATCAAGTTGTTGTTGAATTTGATTCCAAGTATGGCCTATCTCGTATTTCACAATGGATGTGTTTCCAGGTTTCTGTTTCACTCCATTCGAATTGCCAAGCAAAAAGTGATTGGGTGTCAGGGCTTCCTGCTCCTCTGACTCCAAAGGTAGATAAGTAAGAGGGCGTGAGTTCACTATCCCTTCGGCATCAACGGCTAGTGTGTACAGCGCTTCATCGTCAAGTTTCCGTCCAGATTGAACACACGCTTCCAGTGCCGTTTTGACGGAACGCACCATTCGCTCCCAGCATCCTCCCATATGCGGGGTTCCAGGCGGTATAAATACCCATTTGGTATTGGCATTTGTGAATGTCGATGCCATGTCTAAATGAAACTGCTGCATCTGTTTCTGAAGAATGTTGTCCGCCCCTCTAAAGTTAGTACCATTGTCCGAATGGATTTCTATTGGAGCTCCGCGTCTGCCGATGAACCTACGAATACTCATTATACATGATTGAGTACTTAGAGTGTGGACGATCTCAACATGTACGGCCCGTATCGTCATGCAGGTGAAAAGGGCCACCCATCTTTTCACCGAACTCCTCCCAATTTTGACGAACAAGGGGCCAAACAGATCCAACCCCACGTAGCTGAAAGGGCGAGTATAGGAAGCCAGTCTTGCTTCAGGTAGCGGAGCCATTCGAGGTATTTGAGGCTCTGATCGATACACCTTGCAATATTGACACTTACGGGTAATTCTTTTAACGACGGGTCGAAGCTGTGATATGTAGAAACATTGTCGCAATTCGTTGACTACGGTCTCTGAGTTACAGTGAAGGTACTTGCGATGATAATAATTTACGATGAGCTCGGTCACGTAATGATTTCTTGGTAAGATTACCGGAAATTTTAAATTAGATGCCACATTCTTCGCTGCTCCTACTCTACTATCAACTCGCAGCACGTCGTTTTCGTCCAAGTAAGGGCTGAGCTTTAAAATTACGCTGGTTTTAGCTAAAGGAATTCGTTGTTCTTTCGAAAGTGTTTGATTCCGTTTAAGAACGTTAATTTCATCCGAGAAGGCTTGCAACTGGCAAAGGCGAAATACAGCACTTTCACCGGCTAACAACTCATCTTGTTTAAGAAAACCGCTTACATTACCCTTCATGGCAAGGTTCTGCCACCGATATATATACGCCATCGTTCGTACTAAGCGCTCCCACTTAGAAAATTTGGTAAACTCAACTAACGGTTCTACTAATACAATCGTTCCAGAATGTACACAGGAAACTCTTAATTCTTCTGTCGTTGTCTTCACGGCCTTCGGTTGGGGCCAAGTTTGTTCTGATTCCCATAGGAATGCTGGCTCTCTAAACCAGCTATCAGATGAACATACTGGAGGTCCTTGCCCCCATTTGGTAGCGCAGTCGGCAACGTTAAACTTGGACGGAACCCAGCGCCATTCTGAAATGTTTGTTGTCGATAATATTTCTCCTACACGACATGCAACGAACTGGGTGAATCGGCGATGATCGGATCGAATCCATGCTAGCACCGTGCTAGAATCGGACCAAAATACAACCCGTTGGGCAGAGATTGCATGTCCTTCCGTGATACACTTCTTTAAGCGTGTCCCTAAGACGGCGGCCTGAAGTTCCAGACGTGGAATAGACCAATGTTTCAGCGGCGCAACCTTTGTTTTTGCTGCCACTAGGCTGCATTCGAAACCTCCTGAGTTGCTGGGGATGCGGAAGTAACCGACAGCAGCATACGCTTCCTCGCTGGCGTCAACAAATATGTGCAGCTCCGTTTGTTTGTAGCGACTATTATTTACCCCATCGAAGTAACAGCGGGGAATTCTAAGTCTAGATATGTGTTCGAATTGTTCCGTCCACCGCAACCATTTCTCAAAGGCATTCTTGTTTATTTGCTCGTCCCACTCAGTACCTGCGCGCCAGATATCCTGAAGTAGAACCTTCCCGTGAAGAACAAATGCGGCTAAAATACCAAGAGGATCAAAAAAACTCATCAAGCAACGCAAAACTTGGCGTTTCGTTGGGTGGTCACCTTTTGTTATAACATCACGGAGTTCTAGGGGGAGTGAAGTAGAATACGCCAAAAGGTCTTCTTCGGGCAACCAGTGCATGCCCAGTACACGTTCATAATTTCGGGATTCTAGATCCAAAGTTTTAGGATGTTGTGCGGCATTTTCGCCTAGGCTTTCTAGCACCTCTTTGTAGTTCGATCGCCAACCTCTAATGTTGAAACCGCCAGCTGCGTGGATCATTCGAACTTGTGAAGACACTGCGGAAGCCTCTTCGAGTGTCTCAAAACTGTCGACGTAGTCGTCAACGTAATGTCTTTGTACAATGCCTTCTACTGCCCTAGGATAACTTCTTTCAAATTCCTTCGCATTTTTATTCTTGACAAATTGTGCTGCTGCTGGCGAACAAGTGGCGCCAAATGTTGCTACATTCATAACATATATTTCTGGTAATTTTTCAGGATCTGATCTCCATAAGAAGCGTTGGGCCTGTTGGTCTCTAGGATCAATCATTATCTGATGATACATTTCGGTTATATCTGCAGTTACGGCAACCGGATATTGGCGAAAGCGAAAAAGTATCCAGGGAAGCGGAACAAGCTCATCAGGTCCCTTCAGCAACATCGAGTTTAAAGAAACTCCATTGACTGTTGCAGCGGCATCCCAAATCATCCGAACTTTCTCTGGTTTTTTCGGATTCATTACCACACCGAGTGGTAAATACCAAGTACGTCTAGGATCCGAGTTCATCTGTTCCGTTTCTGTTAGCTGGTGGGCATAACCCTTTGTCTGATAGTCTGCTAATTGTTTCATCAAATTTTCCCGTAGCGCAGGGTTTCTGGCCATCTTGCGTTCCAGACATTCCAAACGTTTCACGGCCATTGGGTAGCTATCGGGTAACTCAAAGTCGTCGAAACGCCATAGCAACCGAGTGGAAAACCTTTCTCCTACTCTGCACGTCGATTCCTCCAAAATGGAACGGGACCTCTGATCTGCCGCTGATTCCAACTTAACTCCAAACGAAACGCCTGTGTCTTCTTGAGAGACGAAATCACGTACCATATTGTGAAGTGACTCGGCTTCGGAACAATTACAGGTGTGGAAATTAATCGACGAGTTCTCCGGTTCACCACTACCGCCATAGACACACCATCCCAATCGAGTTTTTGCTGCTGTTGGTTCATCGGCTTTTCCTTCTCTGATTCGTAACGGCACTGTCAAACGTAGGTTATTTACACCGATCAAAATCCGAGGAACTGCGTCGACGTAGCTGGCCACTGGTAGGCCTTTTAGATGATCGTATTTTTTGACCAGGTTCTCATAATTTAACGTTTGCGCTGGAAGCGTCAACTCCTTGACCGTGCGCGTTTCTTTCAAAAGGTTTTTCTGATTATTCAGACCGGAAACAACGAGATCGACTAGCATAGAATTGGGTTCCATACGGGACATGCTGCCTGTCCACTGCAGGCACAGGGTTTGATGCATTCCTTTAAGTCCCAATTCATCGGTCAGGGCCTCTTCTATCAGCGTAAGAGAGGACCCTTCATCTATGAATGCAAAGGTTTGCACAACTTTATCATTTCCAAACACTTTTATTGGGATTATTCTAAAAAGAACCCCACGGTCTGAGCTTCGATGTGAGAGAGTTTCTCCGGTGACAATGTAATCATTTTGCCTTTCAGTTTTGGTTGGTTCTTCTGCCTTTAACGTGGATACAACTGGGGGTGACGAAGAACTGTGGGGGTGGAGCAGCGAATGATGGCGATTCGTGCAACTGGAAATCCCACATCTGTTGTTGCTACGGCAAGATCTTTTTCCGTGAGCGAAGAGACATATTCGGCATATTCCCATCGAAAGGATAAATTTCCAGCGTTCGTCTACATCCATGTGTTTAAATCTGGTGCAGTCCTTCAAGTAATGCCCACCAGAACAGCTCGGACATGCTTTCATGACCGGAGCATCTCTATCCTTCGATGGCTCAACGTGCGAATGTACTGCACCACGCTTTGCTTTGCTGCTCTCGTTCATCGTTGCACCGCTGTACACACAAACCCGGCTGACTGATTGCACTGCGTTTTTCATAAACAAACTAAAGGTCTTCAAATTCACCTCATTGAGTGTAGCAATATGTGTTGCCCATTGATACTTGATATGAGCAGGCAATCGACTGACGAGTTCTCCTAGCAACGACGGATTTGAAAGGTGGTCATAAAGATTAGCGGCCTCAAGGTTATCACAAATGCTATTTACGGCAATTCCATACTCAATTAGAGTCTCGAGGCGGTCTGGTTTTGGGGGTGGGGTTGCACGTATTTTTTCTAAAAGCGCATTAATTATCAATTCGGGCCGTCCGTAGAAAAGACGAAGTGTTTCCATTATTTGAGGAACGCATTTTGGCATGGTTAATTTACTACGAACGGCTTCTAAAGCAGGGCCTTTCAGGCAACGCTGTAGGCGAAGTAAATTTTCTGCTGGGCTATAGCCGCATGCTAAAGTGGTATCAGTAAACGTACTTATAAATACTGGCCACTCAGCGAGTACACCTGAAAACACAGGCAAATCGCGATGCATTACTTGGCGCGCAGCAATCTGGGAGGGCGTAGGTTGGTATGTGTCCCTAACATGGGAAAAATTAGATCTTTCTAGTGGGCTCAGTCCAAGTTGTTCTATGAGATGAGAAAGGGGCTCACTTTCTTCCTCTGGCAGTTGAGATTGGTCAATCAAAGTGAATGGAACAGTCTTACCTGCATTCTGTTGAATCGTCTTGCTAAGGGGGAGAGGCTGTTGTATACCGTTGATTGCGGGAACCTGATAGTACCCGGGCGGCATACCTGATGGGACCCCAAATGGTTGGGTACCTACAACCTCCAC
Source organism: Uranotaenia lowii (assembly GCF_029784155.1). Lineage (NCBI taxonomy): Eukaryota > Metazoa > Arthropoda > Insecta > Diptera > Culicidae > Uranotaenia > Uranotaenia lowii. The sequence goes on along the minus strand of NC_073692.1, from coordinate 45,148,703 downwards.
GTAATCCTCTGTCATTTGAGGCATTTTCGATGTTATTTTGGCTGTCGTCGGCTGCATGGGACTGATATCCATCTCCGATGTGCACAAGTGGGAATCGGGGATGGTTTTCGGCACCACCGAACGTTTGGGATATGCTCCTGTGTTTCGTTTTGGAGTGACCTGTCCCAGCTGTATGTTCTCCACCAAATCTTGTTGAATCGCGTTGCTTAACTGCTGCTGCTGATTCTTTCCTGGAGCCTGCCCCTCTTGGATAGCGACAGCACCGTTCGTAGTGGCGGTGTCGGCAATCCAGGAATGTATTCGTTTCTGGCGGGATCGATGGCTGACGACACTGTGGACTTCCTCCTCAATTGCGGAGATGTCCTCTTCCTGAAGCAGTTTAAACTTTTCGTCAACGTATTTTTTCTCTGCTTGGATTTCTTCCAACTTCGAATTGAGTTGTTCTTCGCGGATTTCCCGGGCAAGGCGATCCAGTGCGCGCTTCTCATCTAGCAGCTGCAGCTGGAGTGCTTTTCGTCGATTTCGGACACTGGGCGTAGTCAAAACGGAACTCTCGCTTATTGCCGGTATGCAATTCCGGCAGCTCCACGGACGTTCTTTAATTGAACCGGTAACTCCAGCACAGGATTGGTGCCACCAACTGTTGCATGTATCGCATTGGACCATGTTGTTCCACGAATCAGGCTTCCGACAGGCGACGCAATTATTTGCTTCTGAACCTGGAGTTCCATCCTTTCCTTCAATTGCTGATCCCGGCATATTAATTTTGAAGTTTGTTGAATATTCGAGTAAAAAACCAATTTTGGTAGCGAAACGCTTCAAACTGTAATTTATTATAAACATGTTGTTAGTTGGTTTTCAAAGCGTTCAATCTCACTCAAACTTACATTAATAGTGTTTCCTCGCAACTAATTCAACGATTATTCTGCTAATTCTTCCGGAAAGGATTTGATATCTTGAAATTGAGGTTATGGTTAATACAACGTGACATAGTGGCAATAAAATCTAACCTTTTTAGGAGAAACTCAGGCTTATTCAGATTAACTATAATTGCAGCCTGCTCGCCTTGAGTGAATCTAATATAGCAAAGAAGGAAAAATATTGTAATGGTTTGTTTAACTTTCAAATAAAGATCTTGATAATCACTTTCACCAATCACTTATTAAACCACGTCAATCGTCGGCCACGTTCAAGAGATTAAGCTGAGAAAAAAGGAGAAACTCATATAAACACCCGCACGCCGTCTGCTGTTCTGTCAGTTGTCAGAATTAGGTGTAGTCGCGTAATCTCGGGTGCGCCCTTTGCAGGAGCAGTGCACCCAGTTCTCAACAGGTAGCCAAGGTACCGAGAATACTATGACGTTGGGCGAGGTTCTCTACGTTCCTGATCTCCAAATGAACCTGGTTTCGGTTGGCAAGCTTGTGCAGAAGGGAGCCGAGGTATTCTTCAATCAAGACTGTTGCACCATTTCGAAAAACAGTCGTATCGCAACCACGGCTCAACACAGAAACGGGTTGTACCACATCCAGATGGTGGAGCGGGTGATTGCAGCCTCGGACCAGTGCAGCAAGAAAAATTGCGTGCACGAATGGCATCGCAAGTTGGGTCATCGAAACATTGACGACACCAAGCGGTTGGCAAATCTGAGTTTTGCCATGGGGGTATACGATTGTGGCAATCGAATCACCGCACAGTGGTCCAAAATGCGAAAAACGTGATCGTTGCTTATAACTTTTTTAGGTCACATTTTAGCATATCGGTGTCTTCGGAGAAGTTTGTCAGTAAAATTAGCTCTATAATAAAAAATTACTATTTTTCTGATTAATCCCCCTACAAGTGAGATAAAATTTCTAACTTCTCTGTTATAGGTTTTAGCTTTTAGATGTCTTCGACAAACTTGTTCAAAATCAAATTTTCTACAACTTTGTCTCAGATGCCAAGTATCTAAAATAATTATTATTCGAGATATCGGCCAAATAAGAAACTTAACCTCTAAAAATCAGTTTTTTAATAATAACTTTTTTCAGTTAATTTTAAGTTTAATAAAATGTTCCACAGAGTTGTTTGTATTACTAAAATACACCACTTTGTTGAACATTTCAAGTTTGTAAAATGTGATACTGCAGAGCTATGTTAAAAAGATTACCGAAAATAGGGCTTTTTCACGCCTTATTTTACAAACACCGGGCAACATCGGGCAGCCCGCTTTAGATGCAAAATAAAGTCGAAGATTTTGTCTACAAGATGCAGGTACAATCGTCAGTATCCACTTGTATCCAAGCGAGATACATCAATTTTACTTTTCCATGTTTGCATTAAAAACAACGATTTCTATGAAAGCACATACAACGCATTCTACTAGGTACGTGTGTTTTCTTCTAGCGTTTCCCTGCGCGATGTCAGAAGCAAAGGTTTGGAAGCGCATTTGTATTATTAGTACAGGTTATTGTGTGTTCAATTGAAATAGATATCCTCTACAAGCTGGAGATGCTAATAATACAAATGCGCTTCCAAACCTTTGCTTCTGACATCGCGCAGGGAAACGCTAGAAGAAAACACACGTACCTAGTAGAATGCGTTGTATGTGCTTTCATAGAAATCGTTGTTTTTAATGCAAACATGGAAAAGTAAAATTGATGTATCTCGCTTGGATACAAGTGGATACTGACGATTGTACCTGCATCTTGTAGACAAAATCTTCGACTTTATTTTGCATCTAAAGCGGGCTGCCCGATGTTGCCCGGTGTTTGTAAAATAAGGCGTGAAAAAGCCCTATTTTCGGTAATCTTTTTAACATAGCTCTGCAGTATCACATTTTACAAACTTGAAATGTTCAACAAAGTGGTGTATTTTAGTAATACAAACAACTTTGTGGAACATTTTATTAAACTTAAAATTAACTGAAAAAAGTTATTATAAAAAAACTGATTTTTAGAGGTTAAGTTTCTTATTTGGCCAATATCTCGGATAATAATTGTTTTAGAAACTTGACATCTGAGACAAAGTTGTAGAAAATTTGATTTTGAACAAGTTTGTCGAAGACATCAAAGAGCTAAAACCTATAACAGAGAAGTTAGAAATTTTATCTCACTTGTAGGGGGATTAATCAGAAAAATAATAATTTTTTATTATAGAGCTGATTTTACTGACAAACTTCTCCGAAGACACCGATATGCTAAAATGTGACCTGAAAAAGTTATAAGCAACGATCACGTTTTTCGCATTTTGGACCACTGTGCACCGTCGGGATTCATCTGAGTCCCAAGCGTTAAAGACCCGTACGTGTGCTGTGACAGGCGTAAGTCTAAGATAAGCTGCTCTCGATCTGGCACACGGCGGGCAGAAAGCCTAGGCATTCGAGTAGTGTCACACTGCGTCCGATCCTAGCAGTAAAGTATACAATGATAAGACTCTACCTTCCGCGTATACCGAGCTGTTAGGTACGTCGCGAACGTTATGTAAGATACCTCCACCGCCCGGAGTATCTAAGTAGAACGCTCTCCCTGCGAAGGAAGCTGCGATGATAAGACTTGACCTTCTTCGCAGTAGAACTCGTAGGAGGAAGAGTATTTACGACGCGAACTACTCTCGGGTTGGGTGACTTCACGTCGTCGGCGGGTGAGTCACTCGAGTCGGTGTAGGATGACGTCTTCGCCGGGAATTATCCGAGTAGTTTTGTAAAGTCCCGGACGAGTGCTGTGACAGGCGCGTGTCCAGGATAAGCTGCTCTCGATTCGGCACACGGACGGGCGAAGAAGAGAGGGTCTCGAGCCAAACCAAGCGGAGTTATGATCTCGAGTCGTTAGAGGAGGGGTCTTGTAGGTCAGAGAATTAAACGCTTGAAGTTTTATAAAAAGCTTCTGTATTCTAAGACGTTTGTAATGTTAAGCCCGGTTTACAGTTCTTGTGAACTCGGACGCGAACGGGAACGTGAACTCACCACAGTGAAAAAATATTCCGCAGTGAAATGTCAAATCTTCAAAATTAGCAAGAGGTTTGTTCAATGACAGGTAGAAATTGGTTTCGATCGGTAAATGATAGATCATTCAACCAATGTTTTGATCGATACTAATCGAATCGGTGCTCAAATTTAAATTCAATTTTCTCAAAAAATATATTTAAAAAACATATTGTTCTTCTTCAAAACATATACAGCTTTGAAAAAAAGAAGAAAATAATCCAAAAATCCTTATCTATGAATACAATGAATTTAAATTTAAATTATGAAATTTAAGTACTCTCAAAAAGTATTTAATGATGAAGGAGTAACGAGCTTTAGCGATTTGCTTATTTTGTTTTTTTTTTTTTGTGAATTCTTTATTTGAAACGGCTCATATCTTTAGGCTTTAAGGAGCCAGACACCTTTTTTTATTACAATTGTGTGCTTATATCTAGTTCACTTTAAAAGAAAAAAGAAGATAGATAGGGAAATATGAAAATAAAAAAGAATTATAGACGAAGATCAATAGCTTTTAGGAAAAGGTATATTTCGAACATGTAGTCCAAGTCCACGACAGCCAGCAAATCTCTCACTGGAACATAGGGTGGTTTTTCTCGGGCCCGAAGGGAGTCTATGAAATTCGTTCTAGCGACAAGATGGACCTCGCACGACCAAACAATATGCTCGATGTCGTGGTAACCTTGGCCGCAACTACACTAATTGCTGCTAGCAATATTCAAACGATAGAGTACCGCGTCTAAGGAATAATGATTGGACATGAGACGGGAAAATATACGAATAAAATCTCGACTCAGGTCCAATCTATTAAACCAGGTTTTAAGGATTACCCTTGGGATAATCGAGTGCAGCCACCGACCCAACTCATCTTCGTCCCATTTGCGCTGCCAGTTGACAAGAGAGTTTCTTCATACTAAAAAGTAAAATTCGTTGAAGGCGATTTCACGCTGATACGTGTCGCCTTCCATCGCCCCCACCTTTGCCAGAGAGTCTGCCTTCTCATTACCCTCTACCCATCGACGTGTCTATATTTAGCTTCGAAAATTCTTGAAATCAAAAGTGGACGATGCGGATCCGGGATTTCACGAATTTCCTGCTGCATAGACAAATCAAAGTGGACAGAATGTAACACGGTCACAGTACTAACAGACATTTCGCTAGTTACTTGCCGTTAAAATATATTTGTATCAATTTTGTGTTATTTATCTATTTATTTATTTAATTATTTATCAGTTATTTATTTATTTATTTGTTTAACTTATTTCGCATTATTATATCTCTCACTATATTCAATCTAACTTCTGTTTAGATTAGAATATTTAAATACTTTAGTTTTAATCTTAATCTTAAATTATTAAATTAGATTAAGATTTTCTGTTATTTATTCGTATTCAGATCTCACAATTACCACTTCATTTAACTCAGTGTACGAAGACGCTTCAAACATGAACTTGCATGCAAGATCCTAAAATAAACTGCAATAACCACTTCGGGTCGCCTCTCTAATACACGGTTGACCCGAGCTAACAGGGAACCGAAAAAGGACCGGGGGCGAGACGGGTTTATGCGAATGTTGTAAGAAAGAAAGGGATGCTTATCCAGCCGGATCAAAAAGGGTAGTTGGTACGACCCGAAGTTTGAAAAGTCGCTGACCTATGACATGGGTCAACGAACTTCCTTTTGAATACTAGATTCTTCACACCTTGACTGAGGATTTCAGGGATTTGCAAGTTCACTTTGAACTCAACCGTGAAAGAAGCTAAAGCGAGTGTTTGTTCTTTGTCCGCGTTGGTGTATATTGCTTCAATGTAAGCAAACACGTGTAACCATTTTTAGAGATAGGTTTAATGTTCCTCGTTTCCTTTTCCCGTTTAGCATAGGAAAGCTAGTAAACGTTGTGCGGTCTAATTGCAGTGTGCGTGATTAATTGTACAAAATATAAAAGGTAACATAAAAACTGTGATAGTTCTGTGCGTCGAATATTGTGCTAATGTCATGTCGAACAGCCGTTCGTCGGCTTTTTATATCTAGCTCAACCGCCAACCAGCTTCTAGCGATCCATAACCGCTAGCTTCAACGCTTTGAGCCACCCGTCAAAACACCAGGTTCCACGGTTGGGATTCGAGGTAACCCGATACTGGAATCGGAAGGGACGCGCCACGCCACTTTGCGCATCCGGTTCCGATCGTTACGAGATCCGTCACCATATCTCTGAACGAATTGGGACCCCACCACATGCATCTGACGGTCACCCAACAAAAAAGTCGTCAGTGCACTAAATCGCCGAGCCGGTCATCGGAATCTACTTTACCGACGCCGCTGTGCCACCACCGTCATCAACCGAAGGTAGTAAATCATCGAACGAGTGAGTACGCTAATCAAAACCATGCGCATGTAAAACTTATTTCGACATTGCACAGTTTATTGAAGCCTAGTTCCATCTCCGGCTTCCTACAATTTGAAAAAGAAGCTCATTCGAATACTTACGAGCTTTCGGCCTTCGTCAATTTGCCGATCAAATCCGCACACGATAGGGAAAGCAAAATAGAACAATAAAATGTAAGTTACAAACAAAAGGGAAACGAAAACCAAATTAAAAATGTCCTAGGTTTAATAAAGAAATGTAAAACTAATGTAAATACACTCTACTGTTATTCATCGTCAAGTACAAGTTGCAGCTGATTGCCTAATGTCCACCAAACCATTTTGTATTTACATGGATTAGTGCTTTCCCTGAACATCTCTACCTAAATCTAAAAGTGGTGCCCCACGTTGTTCTTTCCGTGTAGTTTGTAGTTTGAATTTTTTTTGCTCCGGGGAGGATCGCTCGGGAAAACGATTCCCTCGCTTTTGCTTCAATCACATCTGGGGGAATTTGTCTTGTGAGTTCCTCCAGTGATGAGAAGCGGCGTGAGATATTGAAACGGATAGAACTACGGTGAGCACCAACTACTTTTCGAGATTAAGCTGGATAAGAAAAACGAGTAACTCTTACTCATTTTCGTTCTCCTCGATCGTTTCCGCATCCTCTTTTGGATCCTATTGATCGACCCGCTCTGAGGACGGGTCTCTAGCCGGGCAAACAACCGACGGGTAACCCTCGAAAGAGGTGGCGCAAAAGTTACCCGTTTCATTCGAAACGGAAGCGCATCAAAGAACAGTTCCTTTCCTCTCCAGGCGTAACTTCAAAAACGCGACAAGAAGAATTATCGTAGTCTGGGCTACAAACACGAGCTGGAGAATACGGAGAAGGGTTTACCTGCATTGACATGAGGACATGGTATATTATTAAAACCTCGGACTCTACTGGCCGGGTAATCTAACGGGTTTTACCTGCCGCTTCCGGAGGTTTCCGCTGGGGTAAGTTCGAATTTCGGACCGTGATTGGAAAAGCAGTACTTTACAAAAGAATTCCTTGATTTATTTTAACAAGCAAAAAACACGTGTGAATTTTCTTCTATCTGACGTACAAGTGAAAATTTTATTCGAATTTGTCACTGCCTCCTATGATTTAATCTCGTTGTCGGCAACATATATGTATAGACATAAATCTGGTTTGAAAATTTTGCTCAAGAAGCCTTTCAAAATTTACAATCACCAATGGGTTCATGACCTCACACCTGATGAGGAACCGGAGTGATAATAATTGGAATCGATCTTTAAGTGGGAGTATTCCTGCCAAAACTTCGAGACTCATGTTATGCGTTGAGGGCATACAGCCCAAAGCGATGCGGAGACAACGGTATTGGATACGCTCGAGTTTGATGAGGTGAGTTTTGGCAGTTGACTGGAAACAGAAGCTTCCATATTCCATCACTGAGAGAATGGTTGTTCGATACAATTTTAAAAGATCTTCTGGATGGGCTCTCCACCAGGTGCCAGTGATTGATCGGAGAAAATTGATTCTTTGTTGGCATTTTCCTTCAGATACTCAATGTGGGCCCTCCATGTACATTTGGAATCAAACCAAACCCCAAGATACTTAAAACACCTCGATTGAGTGATCGTTCTGCCCAGGAGTTGAAGTTTAGGTTGAGCAGGTCTACGTTTATTAGAGAAAACAACCATCTCCGTTTTCTGTGGAGAATACTCAATCCCAAGCCCCAAAGCCCAGGTTGATAATCTGTTTAAAGTATCTTGTAAAAGTCTGTGTAGATGAAACTCAGTAGATCCTGTGACAGACACCACGCCGTCATCTGCAAGTTGTCTTAGAGTGCAGCCTTCAGAGAGACAACTGTCGATGTCACTTACGTAAAAGTTGTACAAAAGTGGACTCAAACATGAACCCTGCGGAAGGCCCATGTAAGAGATTCTTCTAACTGCAATATCTCCGTGAGCAAAGTTCAAATGTTTCTCACAAAGCAAGCTGTATAAGATGTTGTTCAGTAGAGGAAGTGCAACTTGTCTGACAAAACCTCTATTGAGACAGCATCAAAAGCTCCCTTTATGTCTAGAAACACTGAAGCCATTTTTTTGGGCTTGTGATATACAGTGAGGGGCAAAATAAAGTGTCCAAGTTATTTTTTTATCATTTCTTTTATTTTTCTGGTTAAAATTCCCCGAAAACACATCGTAATCATTTTTAAAATATTGTTTATTATGTTCTTTTTAATTTCTGTTAATGTTGCGCTGGTAAAAAAAGAAAGTTTTTCTGTTAGAAAAAAAAACAATTAATATTCCTAAAAAAAAGGGGCAAAATAAAGTGTCCAACTCAAAAATCAATATGATTTCGATAAGTTTCCATCGCGAGGCCCCTCGAATCTGTTTGTTTTGTGTATTATGACGTTCAATAAACAACTGGCTTGGCACTGGAGTATTCAAACAGGTGTCTACTTTCGAATAAGTTGTAAAATATGGAGAACGCATAAATTTCTGGTTCCATTCCGTTGTCCATCCGGAAACTGGTTGTTCGTGATGTGAATAACGGTCAAACGCACCGGGAAATGGCCAAGCTCTACGAAATCAGCAAGACAGCGGTATCAAAAATCATGAAGAAGATGAAAACGTTCGGATCGGTGGTGGATCGCCCGGGAAGAGGACTGAAGCCCAAGACAGATGCCAGAACGGACAAGAAAATCATTCTTGAAGTGAAGAAAAACGCAATAATAACGATTCGGCAGAAACAGGAAGAGCTCCAATTTTCGGTATTGCGTCTTACTGTTAGTCGCCACATCCAAGCAAAGGAGTACCATAGCAAGATCGCAGCGAGAAGGCCTTTCATCAGCAAGGTGAACAAGGCTAAGCGGCTCAAGTTCGTCAAGGAACACGCCGATAAACGGCTCGAGTACTCGAAAACATTATTGTGGGCCGACGAATCCAAATTCGAGCTATTCAACCGGAAGAAGCGGGATCATATGTGGCGCAAGTCGGGTGAGGAGCTCCAAGATCGCCATATCCAAGGAACAGTCAAGCACGGAGGAGGTAACGTGACGGTGTGGGGGTGCTTTTCTTGGGGTGGGGTGGGCAATTTGGTAAAAATTGACGGAATCATGTCAGCTGAGTCATATTGCAATATCCTGCGGAAAAACCTCGAGGTATCCCTTATCAAGACGGGCCTCGAAGAGCGCTTCGTTTTAAAACAGAATAACGATCCGAAGCATACGGTCAATCTGAAGAAGTCATTTTCCCGTTCCTGCCGCATAAAACCCCTTGAATGGCCCCCACAAAGTCCTGATCTGAACCCCATCGAAAATCGGTGGGCCATCCTCGATGCTCTGATTGATAAGACTGGTGTGACAAATTAAAAATACTTATTTTGATGCCATGGAACATGCGTGGGAGGAACTCGACCCACAACACTTGCACAACCATGTTGAAAGTATACCGAAGCACTTGTAGGAGGTGTTGAAGGCCGAAGGAGGCCATACCCATTATTAAATCGTTATTGTTTGCCTTCAGTTTGAATCAATTTGAAGCTGTACCGGTCTGGACACTTTATTTTGCCCCTGTTTTTTGGAATATTAACTGTTTTTTTTATCTATCAGAAAAACTTTTTTTTTAACAGCGCAACATTAACAAAAATTGAAAAGAACATAATAAACAATATTTTAAAAATGATTACGATGCGTTTTCGTTGAATTTTAACCAAAAAAATAAAAGAAATTGAAAAAAATAATTTGGACACTTTATTTTGCCCCTCACTGTAGCTCAGTTGGCAAGTCTGTTGCCTCCTGAGCCGATGTCCGCGAGTTCAAGCCCAAGAGTAAACATCGAACGCAGTTGTACCGAATAGTTTTTCAATAACGATCCGCCAACTGCAACGTTGATAAAGTCGCGAATGCCATAATGATGGTAAAACGACTATAATCGAAACAAAAAAAAAAAAAAAAGACTGAAGCCATTTGCTCACGTTTTGCGTACGCCATTTGTATCTCTGAAGACAGCAAAGCAAGACAATCGTTTGTCCCTTTGCCCCTTCGAAACCTAAATTGAGTATCTGAAAGGAGGCCATTTGTTTCTACCCATTTATACAAACGAAACAAAATCATTTTCTCCATCAATTTGCGTATACAAGACAACATCGCTATTGGACGGTACGAATAGGGATCAGACGCTGGTTTTCCGGGCTTTTGGATAACAATGACTCTCACTTGTCTCCACTCTTGGGGAACAATGTTATGCTCCAAGAATTGATTAAATAAATTTAACAAGCGAAATTTCGCGGTATCCGGAAGGTTTTTCAACAAGTTAAACTTGATTTTATCAATTCCCGGAGCTGAATTGTTGCAAGAGAGGAGGGCAATTGAAAATTCGACCATCGAAAAGCAGGAATCCAGACCACACCTATCTGGAGGCACATTCCGGATTATTTTTTGTACTGGTGCAGAATCTGGACAGATTTTCCGTGCGAAATTGAATATCCATCTATGCAAATATTCCTCACTTTCATTCGTAGATGATCGATTACGCATGCTTCGTGCCACTTTCCATAAGGTACTCAATGATGTTTCACGTGATAAACCACCCACAAAATTCCTCCAATACGCTTTCTTTTTCCCTTTGATCAATTTTTTGAACTGATTTTCAAGGGAAACATATGTTCTGCTGGGGCGTGTATGCAACCGTTGGCTCGATCTGGATACCTTTCTGTGCGTAAAAATCTTTTTGACTATTCGAAAGATACTCACATCCTTGATCCATGGTAAATTTGGAAATTCCCGTAAGCTCTTAAAAACCTCAGACTTCCGGCGCATCGAATAAACCACGGCAAAGTGTGTGTGGTCATCGATTAAGGAGACGAAAAACCTTGATCCAATAGGGCCCCATACATCCGAATGGATTCTCTCCAATGGCCTCGTTGCTCTGATTCGGGTACCATGGAATGGCTCTCGACACATTTTCCCACGCACACAGGCATCGCAAAACTCCAGACGATCTGCTTTGATGTCCATTCCGGTAGCCAGATTGTTCTTCACTATTGTTCGCATACCTTGTTGGCTCAGATGGCACAGGCGACGGTACCAAAGAACATTTAGATTCGCCTCACATGCATTTACCGACTTCTGCTCAACGAAAACTTTCAGTTCGTACAAACCACCCCGTTGCTTGGCCGTTGCTACGATTTCTCCGTCTTTCTTGAGCACAGCTTGGTTTGCTCCAAAACTAACATGGATACCAGCACTTGTCAGCTTTTTCACCGACATCAAGTTATCCCTCAACTCAGGAATGGAAAGCACGTTGTTGATTACCAAAGGGGTTCCTCTATTGCTATGACCACGAATTTTTCCAGTCACGTTGGCAACCATTGTTTGCTCATCCTTGGCAACGTTGATGACGACGGCATTTTTCAAACGGTTAGATTAGGAAAAAACGTCATCGCAATTGATCATGTGGTCGCTCGATCCGGAATCCAGCTTGAAGATAAGCCTGCCTTCCTGTTTTGTAGAGCCTCCATGGTTTGCCAGAAAACTCACCGCCTTCCGCTGATTCGTAGAATTGGCCTCGTTCGCAACCTTTTCACGACAGTCCTTCTGAAGATGGCCTCGCTTGCCGCATTTGTAGCACTTCGGTTTGAATTTTCTGCCTTTTGTATTTTTTTCACTCGAAAATGCTGCTACCTTGCTTGTGCCCTCATCTTCATGTCGATCGGCCCGATTCAAATCTTCCGCTAGCAATCGTTCTTTGACAACTTGCAGCGTCAGATCATCTATTGCCAAGTTCTCCAGAGCCGTTACCAGAGGATCGAATGATTCAGGAAGCGTCTGGAATAACGAAATAACGGTTCCCGCTTCTTCGAGTTTGGCCCCCGCCGTCTTCATCTACCGAGTGAGGTCCTCAAACGCGATAATGTGCTCCTTCATCGAATCGCCTTCTTTCAGCTTCATCCCATTGAGCTGCTTTCGGAGTAAATTCTGGGTACCGATGGACTTCTTGGCAAACGTGTTCTCGAGCGCTTCCCACATGGCCTTCGCAGTGTTTTTCTCCCTAACAACCTCCAAACATTCGCCATAAAGTCCACCTGGGGCCGCAGACCTGGTTCCCACCTCGAACTGTTTAGTACACTATGCTTCAATAGTGGGAGGTCTATTTGCGCTAATGCGCTCCAAGGCAATACTCATTAACGAGACCACTTTAAGCAAAACCTCTCCTCCTTACGCCTGAACTCTCCTCTAACGACTTGAGAACCGACATCTCCTCGCAGTGACTCGAGATTCCCACACAAACCTCTCCACTTCGCGACTTGAGGCCTGACCTCTCCTCTAACGACTCGAGATCCAACCCCTCCTCGCATCGACTTGAGGATACCTCTCCTCTGCACGATTCAAGGCCCGATTTCTCCTCTAACGACTGGAAATCTGACCTCTCCTCGCAATGACTCCAGGTGACCACTTGTACCCCTCCTCTTGTTGATAAGGGGGCCTGTCGCTAAGAAACTTGCGGTGAATAAGGCCCCTGGTCCGGACGGAATCCCAAATGCAGTGCTGAAGGTGGCGGTACAGACCATTCCGGATACCTTCAGAGTGGTGCTACAAAAGTGTCTCGACGAGGGATCTTCTCCCAATTCGTGGAAAACGGCGAAGTTGGGGCTACTACCGAAACCTGGGAAACCCCCAGGGCATCCATCATCATATAGACCCATCTGTCTGCTGGACACCCTTGGTAAGCTACTGGAGAGGATAATATTTAACAGACTTATTATCAACACCGAAGGCGGAAGTGGACTGTCGGACAGACAGTTCGGTTTTCGGAAAGGGAGATCTACGGTGGACGCCATCCGTATGGTGACAGAGTACGCGAAGCGCGCATATAAAAAGAAGCGGACAGGTGTTCGTCACTGCGCCATTGTGACGATCGACGTTAAGAATGCCTTCAACAATGCCAGCTGGGAAGCGATTGCCAAAGCGCTTCACAGGATGCTTGTTCCGAATACTCTCTGCAGGATAATAGGAAGCTTCTTCGAAAATCGAATCCTGACGTACGAAACCGAAACTGGGATACGATCTACTGCCCTAACAGCGGGTGTTCCACAGGGTTCCATACTCGGACCTGTGCTTTGGAATGCCATGTATAATGAGGTGTTAACGCTGAAACTACCAGCAGGTGTGCAGATAGTCGGATTTGCTGACGATATCGTGCTCATGATTACCGGCGAAACAATCGAGGAGGTAGAAGACCTTGCAACGGTGTCCGTAGAAAGGGTTGGCATCTGGATGGAGGGAGTTGAGCTTCAGATAGCTCACCATAAAACTGAAGTTCTGCTCGTGACCAATAAAAGAGTTGTGCCGCACATGGAGATTACTGTTGGAGGGCACACGACATCTTCGAAACAGCAGCTGAAATACCTTGGAGTAATGGTCGACCATCGCTTAAGTTTTGGTGCGCATGTCAAATACTGTTGCGAAAGTGCATCGAAAGTCATAGATTCATTGGCCTGGATTATGCCGAACTGCCATGGTTCAAAGAATAGCAAGAGACGTCTCCTTGCGAGCGTAGCACTGTCGAAACTACGATACGGAGGAGCGGCCTGGAGCTCCGCGATAGAGGTAGAGCGCAACAGATCCAAATTACGGAGCACACATCGGTTGATAGCCATGCGAGTTTCCTGTGCGTACAGGACCATATCAGCAGATGCAGCTTTTGTCATCGCGGGCATGGTTCCCATCGACATAACTCTGGCAGAGGATATGGAATGTTACAAAGCAAGAGCTGTTAGAGAAGTGCGTAATATTCAACGAGCAGCGTCAATGCTCAAGTGGCACGAGCAATGGGACGCATCGAACAACGCAAGATGGACGCATAGGCTAATCCCGAGACTTTCAGACTGGGTAAATCGGAAGTATGGAGAGGTCAACTTCTACCTGACGCAGTTCCTTTCGGGTCATGGGTGTTTTAAGCAATACCTTTATCGGTTTAAGCTTATCAGCTCGCCTTATTGCCCGGAATGCGTAGAGACGGAGGAATCGGCAGAACATGCTATCTTTGTCTGCCCCAGGTTCAATTCAAGGCGTCAACAACTTCAAAATTTGAACGCTGAAAACATAGTGTGTGAAATGTGTCGCGACGAACAGTCATGGCGTGCTATAGTCGACGAAATCATGCGCGATCTGATAAGGATCAGGAAAGATGATGAACGGAGAGAGCGAGATAGTCAACCAAATTGAACGAGCTAATGAAAGGTCTTGGGCCTCGTATGACACTTCAATTCAAAAGCAACGCGATCTTAGGGCGCGGTATAACCCTAATCTGGACTCATACGTGTGGTGGGACTTAAAAGGTCTCACGTACTCAGCTACGATCTTTCCTGCAGCAAAAGGAAGCGGAGATACCATTCGGGGTGGTCGTGTCGGGATTCTAGCTTGGTAGTTTCTCAATCGGCCATGCCTTGGTGGTTAGAAATCCTGCGGAAGTGGTTGCTGTGACGGGCGCGAGTTACTTCGAAAGCGTTACCTAACCGGCACACGTTTCGAGGTCCCCGGGATAGTGGATGCTGTGACGGGCGTGAGTTATTATGAAAGCGTTACCTAACCGGCACACGTTTCGGGGTCTTCCGTACCAGTCTGAAGTTGGCGATAGAGGAAAAGGAGAAGAAGAAAAGGAGAAAAAGGATAAAGCAGAACGATAATCAAGGAGAAATTGAGGAAAAATTGAGAAAGAGGAAAAGGGGTGAGATGTATAAGTGCATGAGCACAGCCTACCCCTTGATGTAGTATCATAGGGTGAAACCAAGGGGCACATCTGGCACACGAAGCCCAAGGTGGTTTTAGTGGGACGAACCCACACACGGCAGCAAACACCCGGCTGTTATGGTTTGAAGTCAAATTTCCATCTTGTAAAAAAAAAAGATAAGGGGGCCTGATCCCTCCTCTTACGACTCGAGACCCGACCCTCATCATAAAGACTTGGGGTTAACCACACAAAACTCTCCACCTTAAGGTTTGAGGCCTGACCTCTCCTCTAACGACTCGAGGCCCGACCTCTTATCTTAAGGGTTCGAGGTTTGCTACCTTGCCCGTCGTGTGCCTGATCGAGAGCAGCTTATCCTAGACTCGGATGATTCCCGACGAAGACGTCATCCTACTCCGACTCGAATGGCTCACCCGGCGTCGAGAGCCACTATACCCGTGGATATTCCCCGAACGTGGAATAACCCTTTCCCAACGATTTCCACTGCGAAGAAGGTCAAGTCTTATCCCCGCAGCTTCTGTCGTTGAGAACCGCCCTACTCAGATACTCCCCGAAGGTGGAGCATCCTACGCACGAACGCAGCGCACCCACGGCATCCGCTACGCAGAAGGTATTGTCTTATCTTTGTAGCTTCAAACCGAGGGGTCGGACGCACTCTACTCGACAGCCCTCCGTCGATGGGGTCAGTCTACTCCGACCGATGTCTGGTCTTCTTTAACCCCTTGGCTGGCAACCCTAGGATTTTTGGCCCGCGGATTTTCCTGCCCGTTGTGTGCCAGATCGAGAGCAGCTTGTCCTGAACTCGCGCCTGTCACGGCACACGTACGGGATTTGGAACGCTACGACTCGGATGTTTCCCGACGGTGACGACATCCTACACCGATTCGAGAGGCTCGCCCGGCATCGAGAGCCTCTCTACCCGTGGGTATCCCCCGACAGTGGTTAACCCTCTTCCCTCGAGATCCGCTACGAGGAAGGTAAAGTCTTATCCCCGCAGTTTCCCTCTTAGGAAGCGGCACTACTCGGATACCCCCCGACATTGGGGTATCCTACAAACGTTCGCGGCGCACCCCTGACCTCCGCTACGCAGAAGATGTTGCCTTATCTTTGTAGCTTCGATCAAGGGATCGGACGCACACTACTCAGATGCTCCCCGTCGATGTAGTCATCCTACACCGTTCGCGGACTGCCGTTGTAAGAAGAGGTTGGCATCACAAAGAAGAAGAAGGTTGTTTCTTCCTCTTTGGCTCCGGCTTGCTCAATAAATTTAGCCAACAGGGGAACTTGTGGTTATTTCCGAATGACATCACGAAAACATAAGATTTTAATGTTCATTTTGTAACATTGCCTTTAGCAAATCATTTTATTTTGGCTCCAATGGCCCATGGTCGAAATAATTGTGGGTGGGTAAACAAAGCATCAAGTTATAATTTTCGACTTACGTGCAAAAACTGCATTTTGTCGCGCTCGGTGGATGGCTCGCTGACCCAGAGTTTTCCTGCGCGTCGATCTCCTGCTGCCCTGCTGTCATCCTTGGACCAAACATCACGCTCGCCACTAGCAAATGCGCTTCCAGGAACCGGCTCACACACCCCGGTGGCTCACGGAGCAAGCGACCGTCTATCGCTGTTGCTGCTTGAATCGCCACGAGTCTTCGAAACCCGCCACCAGGTGTCGCGATTGCCTCGCCCGATGAACTTTGTGGATTCTGGCCACCAGATGTCGTGCTGGTCACCACTGGCCTTTCCCACACGATGCCGATTCTTCCGGAACGGGACTGCTCCCGCTGCCTGCCTGATATCGATTCAGCACTCCACCCGGCGGGTGCCAAGTGCTCTGTCGACGGATCTACTCGACGCACACAAACTTTCGGCCAGAGAAGCGAAGTTTCTGGAACCACGTGGAAGCCGGTTGACCTTGACTCCCCTCGTTCTTTCCGACGACTCCTGTGTGACCGGACCTCCGGTTCCAGCCGCTTCCGGAGAGATTTCCCCCGGATGTGGAAAATTCTTCTGTCTGGATCCAGGTTTCGTCCGTTTACCGTGCCCTTTGCCAGAACGCTAGTCGAGAAGGAAAAAGAAAAAAGAGCCCTATGGCCGTTTGCCGTTAGGAAAAGCTCAACATAATTCAGAGCATCTTGCTCTTACCCTTCTTTGGGGCTTTTTTGCTGTTTTCCTGATTCCGGTCTCTTTTCTTTTTGTTTCGCACTGGCTCGTGGCCACAATTGCCTGACCGCTAATAGCGTGAAGGAAACGTGAAATCAATTTTTTGTTGTTTTCGTACTTTGCGTGCAAACTTGCGGGTTAAATTTCTTTCAGCACTCACCAGAACTGCCGTTTGTTAAATCCTGCACCTTTCTCGGTTTTTTTTTTGCCGTTTGTTTCCGACCGCAGGACAAAATCGTTCGCGGCGTCACTTTTTCCGACTCGCACGGTTAACAACGCTCCCGGAACTTTGCGGTTTTTTTTCTTCGATCGCTAGCGTCTGGCTTTGTTTTTTGTTTTCTCGATGTTGGCAATATGGGTACACGGTGTTTCGGAATTTGTTTACCCCACTTTTATTGGGTTTTCTCGTTTACCCAATTTACTGCACTGAGAGTAATTTGCGTCGATTATGATTTGCAATGTTTTGAACATTTCTAGAGTTTGTTTTGATTAGGTCGTATGAACCACCTGACGTGTTTTGAGAAAATCGCTATTGAAATTACGAAACAAGTTTTAAAATCTCACTTTGTGAATGTTGGCTGAATTCGTCTGAGAAATTGAAATCCAACATAAGAATGGGCGGAAAGCATTCCGATGTACTTAAATTTCCTGTAAGTTAAGTCTTCGATAGTGAAAACGTACTTACGACCTAAAGCATTTTCGATTTGGCGCATACCGCGTTTTACCAAACGATAAGTATTATTGCAAAAGCTTGTTTCACTAACCTAAAAATCCGCTTAATTGTTCTCAGTTACTTAAGGAAATGTATAAACACCACAGTCTGATCGAACTGCATGCGAAACTTATCGCCCAAGAGCATCCTGAGTTGTTACTTAATAGGACTTTCAATCACCTTGGTCACCTAGGATATCACACGTTTGTTCTGGTCCCCACTCGTGACTGTCCAAGGTTTTCGGAATGGTATTCATCATTTTCAGATATTCCGGCTGACTCTGTAATGAAAACAAAAACTTTTTTCCAGCACGGTCTAAAGTAAATCTTATTGTACTCACCCTACAACTCGAATCACTCCCGTAGACAGTTATTCTCAATATGTTGCATTTTTTACGTAAACTTTCGTAATATTTTACAGCACTATTCACGACGAATGCACAACGACGCAAAAACCAACTTATCGAATTGATATTTTGCGTCTTTTTGCATGCACGGCAATGCAGGGTGACGCAAAAAGTCGCAAAAACCAAATTGCACTCAGAAAAATGAAAGCTATTATACGTCCAAAATTTAAAGCATTTTCTTAAATTTATCAATTAATCAATTAAAATCAAGTTTTCACCGAACATAGAATACATGTTTATCAATCGTTTGCAGCCAATAACGCAATTTTGTTTACATTGGTTCTTACGACCTAATCAAAACAAACTCTAGATTTATTCCGAATTGGCTTAAGCACAGAATAAACCAAGTATAATATTTAATTGTTACATCCTCCGTACGACGTTATCTGCTGTCGTGTCGGGTCCACAGGCGGCAAAAATGGAAGTCTCAAAATCAATGTCGGAAAGACCAAGTCGATGGAAGTCAATACAGAAAATCGTTCCAATTTCGTGATAACTGGACAACAGGTTGAGACAGTGGAGTGCTTCCAGTATCTTGGTAGCCAGATTACGCCTGATGGTGGTACCAAGAAGGACATCGAAACCCGGATCAGAAAAGCCCGATTTTTGTTTGCGAGTCTCCGAAACATCATGCGGAACATCATCCGCGCTTGGTGGCCTGGCAACTGGATCTCAAACGTTGAACTTCATCGCCGGTGTCATCAAAAGGCGCTAGAAATCGAGATTCGGGAACGTAAGTGAAATGGATTGGGCACACACTGCGAAGAGGTGAAAACGAGATTTGCAGAGAGGCGCTTGACTGGAATCCAGATGGGCATCGAAGAAGAGGCAGGCCTAGAAGCTCGTGGCGGCGAAGTCTAGCCACTGAAATCCGCACAGTTGACGAGAACCTTAGCTGGCAGCAAGTGAAGACGCTGGCTCCGGATCGCCAGCAGTGGAGATCTTTTATCTCAGCCCTATGCGTCGGTCAATCGGCGCCGGACCCTTAGGTAGTTGCCTCGGAAAACAACTTCGCTCGATTTTTGTGCGTGCCGTTCTTCTTAGTTTTGAGCCACGCCGCACAATCTCGTTTTCGATAACCAGATTCCCCGCAGAAGTAGCAAACGATGTCTTGATTGCCACGACTGCACCTGGTTCAACGGGAGTTTCTCCAGCAACCAGAAGAGAGGTGGCCGACGCAGAAAACACCAATACCAAACACCACAATCGAGCTTCGAGCGTGCCACATGTCCCACACTTTCAAGACGAACGAACCTATCATCGATGTGAGTCTGTTGGGATCTGTTGCGTTTACAGATTTATCTCCAACTGTCGAGGTTATTCCGGACGCCACCGAACGATTGAAGAGATTGGTGATCCGTGACGTCTTCCGATCGAGAAACACAGTGTCATCTATCATCGTAGGCCGTTCCTGGACGATTGTGACGTGTTGCGAATGAACGGCAGGACAAAATCTGCAGAATTCATTCCATACGATACGAAATTCTCCATCATCCTACCAAGCGCCCACGAAATCACTAGTCTACTGCTAGCTGATTATCATCGGCGTTTTGCACACGCTAACCGGGAGACCACGTTTAACGAAGTTCGGCAACGCTTTTATATCCCTAAGCTGAGGAGCTGTGTGTAGCGGTCGATGGATAATTGCCAATGGTGCAAAGTAAAAAGGAGCCGACCGCACGTATCGCACGCCTTTCCTGAGCCGCTTCAGTCATGTGGGAGTCGACTATTTTGGACCGTTTGAAGTAATCGTGGGATGTCGTGTCGAGAAACGGTGGATTGAACCTTTCACGCGCCTGGCGGTCCGTGCAGTGCACCTGGAAGTGGCACACACACACAAGTTGTGATTCGTGTATCACGGCAATTCGGAGATTCGTGCTGCGCAGAGGCCCTCATATTGTTATCTTCTTTGACAACGGCCAACCTGAAAGGAACTTCAAGAGCAGATTCGTCGAATCGGAACAGACTGCGCTATCGTGTTCACTAACGCTTCAATCCACCTTTTGCACCCCATATGGGGGGTATATGGGAGCGGATGGTACGAACGGTCAAGACGACTATGGAAACCTGAATGCGGAACACCGAATGAGCGATGAAACACACTAAGACCGTTATTGCTGAGGCGCTTACGCCGAACCATTTTTTGCGTGGCATGGTAACCGAACTGAAGGATCTTTGCATAGCGCTAACAAGTCTGGCAGAGGCACTTCGAAGCACTTACCAGAGGTTCCAGTGCATCGCCGATGAACTATGGAAGCGGTGGCTAAAGGAATATATGCCGTCGTTGAACGTGAACGCTGAAGCCAGGCGGTTTAGTGTATATCACGGATGATCAAAACAGCAACGGATGGGTCCGTGGACAAGTAGCTGAAGTCATCGTTGGAAAAGACGGCCGTGTTCCACAGGCGGTGGTTCGCACTTCCTGTGGACTGTTTCGGCGACCTGTGGCTATACTCGCAGACATAGAGATTGAGGCAATTGGTAAATCTGTCTAGGAAACAGGGTCGGGGAAATGTTAAAACCAGTGAGCACAGATTCGAAAATCCCTTCAGCTGACCTCCCTGGACGGACGTAAGTGACAGTGGCTGAAAAAGGGCAAAGACTGATTTTCGCTTGCGATCGGAAGAGAAAAGTTGAAGCTATAGAAAGTTGTCGAAAAATGATATTCAAGTTTAATTCTGTATTCTCGAAAACGATTCGATTAGGTCAGATTAGTGGGTAGCAGCATCTCACGAGTCCAGGCACATTTTTATTGTAGCAGCCAAAACTAAAAGAGCTGATTCAAACGAGCAGCTACTTAAGGTGCCTTACTTTCCCGAACAGTTGACTGCTAATCAACGGAGTAAAAATTTATAAGATTTACTAAGTTAGTTTTTAATTTTACTTTTAAACAACAAATATGATCGTTGAAAATGTTACATTACCTTAAAATGTTAACTGAAGCCAACGCCAATGGAACACTTTGCAGCCAAGCATTTTCTCTCGATCGAAAAAACAATCACCCGCCGGTCGCCAGTTAATCGGGATCATATGCTGAGGTTCCGCCCAATCAACTTCAAAACAATTTCGAAGCAGGTCCATCAAGCGTATGAAAGCCGGTGCTGGGCATCCTCCATGTAGCTAATATTATAGCAAAAATTGTTTTCCCCATAGACAACGTTCTAGCTAGAAATTGCAGTGCTCCAACCGAGGCCCCTGGTAAGTTTCACCATTCGAAGCCATCATTGTCTGCATTACCAAACCTTGTAGGCTGAGAGACCTGAGGCTGGGATGTTAACTGCACTTGGACAACGCATCCGGATTATCCTGCAACAAGTACAAGGCTTTTCCCACTTCCGCTCTCGCTTGCCCCTCTTGCGACTTGTAGAATTGCTTCTTCAGCAAACCATCTATTGATCACTCTTCCAGGGGGGTAATATTCACCGGTCATCATGAGCCGAACCGAAGCAATTCGCGACAATTATCTTATATCACTAGCAAAATCCCGGAAAAAAACGATCAATGGACGTTCGAGTAAACTTACAACATCACTTCCGACGGATTCATGTTTAACTAAAACGATACCCCAACGAATTTCGAACCGGCAAACAATCACACAATACAAAACATTCGGGTATCTAAATCTTTCCGTAATTCTTCCTGTGATCGAGACCTAAATGCACTCCACACTTCTGTCCCGACGAAAATTAGCGTTGAGCAAATGATTTTCTAAAATTTTAACCGAATTCGCCGCACAGGCATTACCGAAAGCAAGATGAATATCAAAATCAAAACAAACGACGGAAAACGAAAAATTATTTAGTACAGATCCATGCCATCCTGCAGAGAACGCAGCCTATGTATAGACATCCCTTGAGAATGGCACCGTTCGGTTGCAGGATGGCATGGATCTGTACTAAATTATTTTGGAACATTTGCAGGATGGCATGAATTTAGCTATCCGGCGCCATAATATAATGCAAAAATATAAGTTTAAAATGTTCAATCATACGTCAAGCCAGTGTTAGCGTGAGAGCTTTGTTATGATCTTTTTAGTACAGATCTATGTCATCCTGCATCGCCTGGCAGAAAACTTTCCTCAATTACATCAAAAATCGAGAAATCTGATTCAACTCAAATCAATCGATTGGATTCGTCCCGGTCGAACCTTTTTCAGAAGCAGCGGCTGTAGCTAAGGCGAAAAATGGCCCTTAGGCAGCGGGAAGAACAGATCAACTTCAGATCAGGTTAGTAGCTGATTTGTTATGCTTTAAAATTTAAAAAATTCAAGTTAAAGGGATGTTACTAACATTTTTTTTTCTAACTTTTCCAGCGGCGGAATCGGCTTCTGTTGTCCTGTTAGCAGGACAGGATTAACGATTCATCAACAGTCGACGGAAATTTCTAGATTTTATGAACTCCTTCAATTAAACGTCGACGTTGTTGGATCTAACATTGTTCGCCGCCCCGTTTACTCACTTCCGTCATGCGCTGGACGATAATGTGTGACCACAATAAATTCGTAGGATGCGGATGCCAGACCTTTTTGTTCACCACAAAAAATCTCCCAGGATTCCTCAACAGTCGGCTTTGCCTTCCCAATTCGATCGCACTGACGCGTCCAAAAGACTTTGGTCAAGGTATTTCAATCAGGAGGAACTTTGATAGGGCAGAAGTTCGAGGTAAGTTCTAACGAAAACATAAATTTTAGTCTAAAGTCAAAAACCTCCAACATTCACTGCAGGTTCGCGAGAAAATGGAATCGGCGGCACAGCAAGGATGACGGAGGCAAACGTCGAGTCATCCGCATGAGTGTACGCGAGCTACCAAGCCGCCTTTTTAAAGCACCAGTCTAAATCTAGAAAGTTAGGGTGAGCAGTCCGAAGTTTCTTAGAGTAATTTTTTTTTTCACCAGTGCTGAGCATCCGCATTCCGAACTACAGTACCGTTAATAATTGTATAGAAATTGGAAGCACGCGCACTGTCATTTCGACTTTGAACATCCATAACTTTTTACTCTGTAAGATTGATCAACTATCACACTATTATATCACAAAATTTGAGCTTTCTAAAGTTTGTTTGGCCTGAGATATAGTAGTTCTACAAAAATCGGACTTTTTGGACTTTTGCCATTCAAATTGCAATATCTCAGAAACTCAATGCTTACTCAATATTCCAACAACCACCCTGCAAAATTTCAGTAAAAAATGTTGCGTATTTCCTGAGATATTGCAATTTGAATGGCGAAAGTCCAAAACGTCCGATTTTTGTAGAACTACTGTATCTCAGGCCGCACAAATTTTAAAATAGCGTGATAGTTGATCTATCTTACGCAGAAAATTTGATCAAGAAATATCATCAGAGTGAAAATTTATGGATGTTCAAAGTCGGAGTGACAGTGCGCGTGCTTCCAATTTCTATACAATTATGAACGATACTGTAAATTTTTTCGATCGGCTGCAAACAAGGAAGAAGGAAATGTCTCGTATAAAATTACCCTTTAAAATAGTAACGCTCATTGTTAACAAAAATGATTGAAAATCATCAAGAGCGCTTCTGACTACATTCCCTTTCCACAGAAGATTTTCTGCAAAACGGTTGCTGTCTTGACAGTTGAAACACGATTTAGTCAGTTTTTTAGTTAAATCTGAATTTTCGTTTCTGGTAAATAGGAATGTTGATTTTAATTTTTGTACCAAATAATTCAATTTAACTTCCGGAATCTGATTTTGTACGATCTCCGGAATGAGAAAATTTATTTGCATCGAATTTTAATGAAAATATCCTGAAATTTATATAAGGATTGAAATTTATATAAGGATTTTTTTCATATGTTTGATTAATTTGTATAGAAGTCCCTTTTAAATACAGGGAAACGCCTTATGATGTTTAAACTATAAAGTTTGATGTGTGCCAAATTTGGTGGAAATAGTTTGAAAATTAATGGGATTCTATCACCTATTATATTGAATGTATATGGGAGCTCCCTCATTTTAACAGTGGCAAAGGGGTTTCAATACAATGAATCATCAGAATATGTCAAAATTTGTCCAACAAGACAACAAATAGATTCATGCTGCAAAAATTTGATTTGCCACGAAATTTTATGGAATATGCTTAAAAATTGTATGGGTGTTCCATATTTTATGTTAATTTTGTATGGAAGCCCTTCCTGATTTGAAAGTATTGTTGAAACCATCTCCTACCCCGAATACTCTCATACACCCAATTTCACGTTGATCGGAACAGTAGTTTTCTAGTCTATAGAGAACAATCAGACAGACAGACAAACATTCATTTTTATATATCTATATAGAT
This sequence comes from Uranotaenia lowii, assembly GCF_029784155.1. Lineage (NCBI taxonomy): Eukaryota > Metazoa > Arthropoda > Insecta > Diptera > Culicidae > Uranotaenia > Uranotaenia lowii. The sequence goes on along the minus strand of NC_073692.1, from coordinate 45,124,041 downwards.
TTTTTTTTCGGAAAATAAAAATAAGACTTAATTTTTTTCAGCTTTCCCGGACACTTCAAGCTTCAAGCCAAGTGTCACCCAACACCTACTGCTGACCAATTGTACTTATCTATTGTCGTATAATTGAGGTTGTTGAACCCTACCATAAATAAAGTTGTACCAGTGGTTGTACTTACTCGAAAATGAAAATTTCGCCGGATGGAAAATTACGTGAAGCGAATCCCTATATTGATAAAAAAAAAATAGTGTTGTAGACCTAAGCAAACAATTGTGAACATACAAAACGAGTTTGGCTCCTTGAAGCCTCAAGGTATAAGCCGTTTCGAATAAAGAAATTAAAAAAATAAATAAATAAATAAATATATTGCAAAAAAAATACTTGTGACTTAAAAAAGCTGGACAAATGTATTACCTATTTATGCGTTTTATGAAATAACTTGTTTATCTCTATAAAAAAGGCATTAAATATGTTAAAAAAACAACGAACAAAACAAGCCGAATCCTAGAATATTTCTTTTTTTATTAATATACTTATTATATATAACTTTTTTCCCAAATAGGTTTATTAAAGTCGTGCACTTCTAAAGGATGTGTGTGCCAATTTTATCAATTTCTTTATACTTTGTTAGCAGGAGACTTGCGGCATCTCAACTATTAGCATCAAAACTACTTTTGGGAAAGGAAAAGGGTGCGAGTTTAATTTACATGATTTTCTTGATTTGAAAAATCAAAATGATGATGATGCCACCGACCATTCAAACGTAGGTCATTATAAATTTTAGAAGCAACGTAACTGTAACCGGTGGCACCTCTCTACTAGTCCTTATCCAAACTATAGCCTTACGAAACAGGGAATTCTTTTAATTTTTCTCTGGATTTTCATCCCGAAGGATGATTCATCCTTCAACGATACAGGGAAGTAAGTACAGTTACCATTCCATTTTTATTGCCTTTTTAACTCTTTCCGTAACGAGTTGGTCATACGTGTTATCTTTATCCAATGATCAAATAATCAAATAATGGCAATACAGCATATCGTCAAACAACAATAAAAATATTGAAAACCATAGCGAGCTCACTTTTTGGTATTTTAAGCTTATTAAACTTTGTTTTCCGAAAAAAAAAACAGACAAACACACTTATTTAACACATTTATTTTATTTGTAAATTTTTGTATCGAAGAATTTCAATTTCATATTATATTCCGCACTTCCAGTCGTATGTTCCGAATGTTTGTCCGGTGGTGGTGCTCAAGAGACTTTGCCTCTACTCGATTTCGAGCTGGATTTGAAATAATATCATTCAGCGACATTTTACCTGGACATTTTCAATGGGACCTGTAATATGAGTTGCTTCGTCTTTACAAGCTTTCGTCCGCAGCATTCCATCTCGAGATTTAACTAACTTTTGAAAAACTCTTGTCATTCGATTTCGGCATAAGCTAGAAAAAGATCTTTCCATGACTCAACTTTCGGCAGACCACCTTAAAATGCTGTATCGAACGCTTACTATCAAAACTGGAACCCATAAGATCGACTGAGAGATGGCCAAACATCCCCAGTGACAGACATGTGTCCATTGGGATACTCTCTTCTTCTTCTTGTTCTGCTGTTGATTGTACGGGATACTCTCCGCCGTCGATTATCTGATGAATTTCTTCTAGTAAATATTTGGCACACAATGGCTTCTACTTGATTTTGACACCAAGCATGGCTACATCTTTAGTTCAACAGCGAGCGGATTTGACGATTTCATCCGGATTCAATATCGTCTCTTCTATTCGTTTGCATCCTTCTACCACAAACAGCTAAGTGAGAGCATCGTCTTCAAGGTGTAGGTGATAAGGTAACCCAAGGCAAACTAGTGCGATAGACCTTAGAAGTCGAGATCCATTGGATAAGCTTTCTACAATAGGGAAACATACAACAATTTTATTCTTGCTGAACCTCAAATCGGAATATTTTACTTACCGGATCATTTCTATAATCGCATCTCATTTCTATCCATTCATGCGCTTCTATCATCGAACCGCTCAATTTCCTGCTGCGTCGGAACTCCGATTCATTCCTACCAGTACAAAAATCATGTTTGTTCTGATTATAAAGATCAAAAAAATCTTCCTTAACAAAATGATTGCAAATTGCGACAATTGGTACGTTATGACAACAAAAATAAACTACAACGTTGTTTTATGTGGATGTTTCTAATAGGAAGTTTCCGATGTTTTCAACTCATTTTGACTAAATCGTTCATAAATGTCCTTCACAAAAACGAGTGCAGTCACGCACCGGACTCATCACTCATGTTTGCCAATGGAAATAATCTGGCTCGTCCCGTTTTGACTTTAGGGTTATTTCACGTAACGGTTATCTAGCATAATGTGACCTTTCGCATAATACAAATTTTTTTCATTATAATTTGTTATGCCAACTAACTATTCGGTCAAACGACTTTCCGGAAAATAATGCCAGAATTATCGTTCCACGCCGATTGTGCTTTTTGTGTTGATGATGGTGATGGGCATTCTACATATTTGTGTCTCTGTTTTATGCTTTGTTAACGATAGCTACTCTTCTCAAAGCAATGAGTTCTCCAAGTCGTTGATTCAATCATCGGCACTGTCAGCTCGCTTTGCCTTCCGCTGTCGTGGGCTTTGCTTCGGGGACACTTTGTCGCCCTTGGGAGAATTTTCTGGAAGAAACAAACCACTTTCGTTAGTGGGCTAGTACAATTAAGTATTAGGACTTCCAATTTTCGTTCATTGAAGATTTTGAAGTTGGTTATCGAAATATGTTCCAGAAAGAAAGTCTAGTTTCTATAAGAAAAAAAAAACAAGAAAAACTTACGAATCCTCTTGAGTGTTTCTTGTGGAATCCATTCATAGTCCACATCCTTGGTACTTGTGGTTCCGGTTTCCACGGGCAGCTGGGGAGCGTTTACGCTTGCCATACGATCCAGGAATTGTTGGCCGAGCACCAGCAACAAAACTACAACAGCCGCCAGGAACACGTACAGGAAGAACGTTTCCCCATCCAGACCCTCATCGATTTCGATAATCGAAACGGTTTCATTGAAGACGTCTTCGGAAAACTGATTTCCGCTGGCGTCACGGTAGTTGAGCGCAATGTTCAATCCGAATGGCCGACCGGCAAACGACAAACGACCCGGTTTAATGTCTCAGTTGTAGGCAATAGCCGAAAAGTTTTGAATGAAGTAGCTGAAATCCATGGGATACCGGAAGAAAGCTTCGATTCTTTCTACTATGATATCTTCACTTCCCTTATTGGCGAATCCAACGAGGAATTCGACAGGATTTCCGGCAGGCAATTCCAGTTGAGTTCCAGTAACATAACATAGAGAGGCCTTGTAAATAGAAGCATCTGGCGATTTCGTCGTTTCTGGTTCCTCATCTGTTTTTGGTTCCTCGTTTTGGGTTACAGATGCCTCATCGGATTCAACTTCCACATCCAATTCCTCGTCTAATTCATCCTCGGTAGCATTGGCCCTGAACCGGAAGCCTGCCAGAAATAGAAAAACCCAAAGTTATGGTTACGAAATGCCACGTCGAAGTGAAAGTGATAGAACTTCTAATGAATTGAAACTTACCGTTGTCCGCCGTAAGGAGAACCGCCGAAAAAACCAGCAAAGCAAAGAACAATAGTTCCTTCATCGGAAGTAACTGTTCTGCTACTTGAATCACTGAGTTTATTCACAAAATTTACATTTTATTTATTCACTGGAAAAGACACTTACATCCGCTAGCGCAAACCGTGATAATATGAGGTAGCCAAATCCGCTTAGCCGATCGAGCTGCACGGCTGGACGTTTTGCGATGAAAACGTCAGTAAACGTGCCAACCCAGGCTCTACCTAAAAGGATCTGTTTGATGTGAACTTTCCGGATTGAATCCGAAACGTTTCCACTGAAATCTGTATACTACGCGAGAGTAATCTGTACCGAAAAACAACTTTGACGGATTTAATGGACACCCCAAAATTTCACTATTACGAATAAGAGAGCAAAGCAATACGCAACCAAAACATTCGATTGGCTTGTACTAAATTGGCTGCACACTGTTCTAAACACTTTTAGTACATTTGCAGGATGACTCATTTGCCGGATAACTATTATCCTCTCAAAAAATTAATCAAAGGGAAAAAAAAGGCGTATTGGCGAAATTTTGTGGGTGGTTTATCACGGGAAACATCCTTGAGTACCTTATGGAAAGTTGCACGAAGCATGCGTAATCGATCATCTACAAATGAAAGTGAAGAATATACACATAGATGGATATTCAACTTCGCACGGAAAGTCTGTCCAGATTCTACACCTGTGCAAAAAATAATCCGGAACGTGCCTTCGGATAGGTGTGGTCTAGATTCCAGCTTTTCGATGGTCGAATTTTCACTTGCCCTCCTCTCTTGCAACAATTCAGCTCCGGGAATTGATAAAATAAAATTCAACTTGTTGAAAAACCTTCCGGACGCCGCTAAATTTCGCTTGTTGAATTTATTTAATCAATTCTTGGAGAACAACATTGTTCCTCAAGAGTGGAGACAAGTAAGAGTTATCGCTATCCAAAAGCCCGGAAAACCAGCGTCCGATGCGAATTCGTACCGTCCAATAGCGATGTTGTCTTGTATACGCAAATTGATGGAGAAAATGATTTTGTTTCGTTTGGATAAATGGGTAGAAGCAAATGGCCTCCTTTCAGATACTCAATTTGGGTTTCGAAGGGGCAAAGGGACAAACGATTGTCTTGCTCTGCTGTCTTCAGAGATACAAATGGCGTACGCAAAACGTGAGCAAATGGCTTCAGTGTTTCTAGACATAAAGGGTGCTTTTGATGCTGTCTCAATAGAGGTGTTGTCAGACAAATTGCACTCCCGGGGTCTGCCTCCTCTTTTGAACAACATCTTATACAGCTTGCTTTGTGAGAAACATCTGAACTTTGCTCACGGAGATATTGCAGTTAGAAGAACCTCTTACATGGGCCTCCCGCAGGGTTCATGCTTGAGTCCACTTTTGTACAACTTTTACGTAAGTGACATCGACAGTTGTCTCTCTGAAGGCTGCACTTTAAGACAACTTGCAGATGATGGCGTAGTATCTGTAACAGGTGATACTGAGTTACATCTGCACAGACCTTTACAAGATACTTTAGACAGATTGTCTTCCTGGGCTTTGGGGCTTGGGATCGAGTTCTCTCCAGAGAAAACGGAGTTAGTAGTTTTCTCTAAAAAACATAGACCAGCTCAACCACAGCTCCAATTTCTTGGCAGAACGATCACTCAATCGAGGTGTTTTAAGTATCTTGGGGTTTGGTTTGATTCCAAATGTACCTGGAGAGCACACATTGAGTATCTGAAAGGAAAATGCCAACAGAGAATCAATTTTCTCCGATCAATCACTGGCACCTGGTGGGGAGCCCATCCAGAAGATCTTTTAAAATTGTATCGAACAACTATTCTTTCAGTGATGGAATATGGTAGCTTCTGTTTCCAGTCGGCTGCCAAAACTCACCTCATCAAACTCGAGCGTATCCAATACCGTTGTCTTCGCATCGCTTTGGGCTGTATGCCCTCAACGCACAACATGAGTCTTGAAGTTTTGGCAGGAATACTCCCTTTGAAAGATCGATACAATCTACTATCACTTCGGTTCCTCATCAGGTGTGAGGTCATGAACCCATTGGTGATCGTTAATTTTGAAAGGTTACTAGAGCAAAATCTTCATACCAGATTTATGTCTATATACCATGTCCTCATGTCAATGCAGGTAAACCCTTCTTCGTACTCTCCAACTCGTGTTTTCAGCCCAGACTACGATAATTCTTCTGTCCAGTTTGATTTGTCTATGCAGCAGGATATTCGTGGAATCCCGGATTCGCATCGCCCACTTCTGATTCCAAAAATTTTCGAAGCTAAATATAGACACGTCGATGCTGACAAAATTTACTTTACCGATGGGTCTCTAATTGAGGAATCAACGGGATTTGGAGTTTTCAACGAAACAACTAGCGCCTCTTATAACCTCCAGTCACCATGCTCTGTATATATAGCAGAGTTAGCTGCTATTCACTGGGCCTTGGAGAGCATCGCCTCACGGCCTGTTGGGCACTACTACATTGTAACGGATAGTCTAAGCTCAGTTGACGCAATACACTCAATACGACCGGGAAAGCACTCGCCGTTCTTCCTAGAGAAGATACGGGATATTTTGAGTGCTTTAACAAGACGTCGCTTTTCAATCACCTTTGTTTGGGTTCCCTCTCATTGCTCGATAGTGGGCAATGAGAAGGCAGACTCTCTGGCAAAGGTGGGGGCGACGGAAGGCGACACGTATCCACGTGAAATCGTCTTCAACGAATTCTACTTCTTGGTACGAGGGAACTCTCTTGTCAACTGGCAGCGCAAATGGGACGAGGATGAGGATGGTCGGTGGCTCCACTCGATTATCCCAAAGGTAAGCCTTAAACCCTGGTTTAATAGATTGGACCTGAGTCGGGATTTTATTCGTATATTTTCCCGTCTCATGTCCAATCATTGTTCCTTAGACGCGGTACTCTATCGTTTTGACATTGCTGGCAGCAATTTGTGTAGTTGCGGCCAAGGTTACCATGACATCGAGCATATTGTTTGGTCGTGTGAGGTCCATCTTGTCGCCAGAACGAATTTAATAGACTCCCTTAGGGCCCGAGGAAAACCACCTAATGTTCCAGTGAGAGATGTACTAGCTGTGCTAGATTTGGACTATATGTTAGAAATCTACCTATTTCTAAAAGCTATCGATCTTCGTCTATAATTTCTTTTTTATTTTCATATTTCCCTTTCTATCTACCTTTCTCCTCTCACAAAGTGTTAAGTTAAGAAATCAATTGTAAACAACCAAAATCGATTTTGGCTCCTTAAAGCCTGAAGGTATGAGCCGTTTCAAATAAAGAATTGTTAAAAAAAAAAAAAAAATCAAATTGTCTCGCAGGTCTGGAACAAACAAAACGTCTTGGATTCTAAGAGGGATACCTTTGTTGCTTACTCCATCGATTGTCCCGGCTTGGTTTGCCACCAAAGTTTCGTCGTCTTTAGCCACATTGATGATCACAGGAGGTTTCAAAGAAACGAGCTTGGAAAAACAGCCCTTCACGTTAACTAGGTGATCGCTTGCGCCGGAATCAAGTTTAAATACCAACTTGGTGCTGTTTGATTTTATCGCACCACGGCTAGCAACAAACGTAACTGCATTCCTTTTGTTCACTGACCTGGCTTCATTCTCGACTTTAACTCGGCAATCCTTGATCACATGTCCTTTACCGCCACAGCGAAAACATTTTCCTCGGAACTTGCTGACCTTCTTCGGTTTTTGGTTCTTTTCGCCTGAGAAAGCGGCTGCCTTCGATTCTCCAGATTCCTCTTGTCGGCCGGTACGCTTCATCTCTTCGGCCATCAAACGCTGCTTAGCCACCTCCAGAGTCAAATTTTCCTCGGAAAGATTCTCAAGTGCGGTCACCAGTGGATCGTACAAATCTGGTAGAGTTTGAAATAACGAAACCACCGCATCCGCTTCTTCAATCCTGGCTCCAGCCGTTCTCAACTGCCGCAACAGATCTTCAAAGGCCAACAGATGCGCCCGCATCGATTCTCCTTCTCGTAACTTCATCCTGCTCAGTTGCTTCCGCAGCAGATTCTGAGCGCTGATTGATTTCCTCGCAAAAGAATCCTCAAGAGCGTTCCACATCTGACGAGCCGTAACCTTGTCCCGTACCGTTTCCAAGCACTCGTTAGCCAGGAAACTTACGATGAACGACTTGGCTTTCTTATCCGCTTCAACGAATTTCGTCCTTTCAGCATGCACATCTGGAGCCTCTTCCGTCAACGTTCTTAATAAGCCAACGGAATCCAGGAACATCTTCACTCTGAAGCTCCAATTTTGAAAACCGGGACCTCCGTCGAACTGCGGAATTCCATGGGAACTGTCCTTAGCGTGGGTGCCCATAACCTTTTGATGGTATCTTGAGAAATAACTTGAAAACGCGTGTAGTTTCAAAGAAGTTTATTGATAGAATGAAAAAACGCTGACAGTCTTAAAAAAGATTGCTTCGATAGAACCGATTGCTCTTAAAGGGCTTCTTCGATTACATTTTTCGGTCAGCATCCTGCACACTTGAATTGTTCTGACAAAAGTTTCTCCGGATAATCACTGGCCGGATATCAGCCGCTGCGAAAAATCTGACCTTGCTGTAATGGAGAGAAAACTTATCAGTTTCAACCATATTCTTTATTTCACGTCTCATAAACTTACTACTTTAAAGACTCTTAAAGTGCTCCTGTAGCTACGCCTTTGAATGACTCGTTTCCGAATAATTTTCCGACTTGTTTACTTTGTGCCCGACGCGCAAACTAACTTGAAATATAAAAAGGCACAATTTAAATATTTGCATTCAATTTTAAATCAAACAGATATAATTTTACACTGTTTGTGATATAAATTTCATTGACCGGTTGATTTTTGCATGATGCAGTGTAAAATTAAATCAAAACAGTTTATTTATATTCAATTTTGGAAAATAGACTAATATTACATCGAAAGAAGTTTAAAATTACATCTTTTTGTAATTACACTCAAGAAAAAATAGATCACTCGTGTTTTAGATTCCGTGTACTTTTAGAATTTTTTTGCTGTGTAGCTTTGAAACATCCATAGATATATACACTGCAAAAAATCCACACTTAGGATGTATATTTCCCCACACATACGTCTTCAAAATTGTTCTACGCTTAGATTTTATATGATTCATATGATTATCATATGTCGCACATAAAATTCATGTTCGAAATATGAAGTTTATATGATATTGACACATCCCGCTTAATAATTATTCTACCTGGGCTACTAGAATTCTAGTAGCCTTTCTAGTAGAATTCTACTAGAACTTCCGCAGGCAGTCAAGTAGAAAATGGCCCACCCGATTCTACTTGGAATGAATTTTACCGTTTCAGAATGACCGTTTTCGCACACATATGTACGCGCTTTTGTGTAGGTGCATATGAAATTGGTGTGCATGTGTGAGTGTCATCAGGGGATCGATTTTTAAAGGGAATTGATAACTTAAAATAACAAGGAAATTTTTTATTTAAAATCTGCTCAATATATATTTCCATTTTTTCTAAATTTATTATTCAATTACAATCTTTGTTTTTGTATAGATCTTCCTTTCTTTAACCAATATAAGCACTCGTGATTGTTATACTTTTTACCTATGACTAACTGCTAAGATTCAGCTTCTGATACCTAAGCTCTAATAAAAAACACTACTTGGAATATAACACAAAATCTGACATCCTTAACAGCAGCATGTATCTCTTCTACAGCATTTAATTACATGCTGAAAATTTAATTGAGATAAGAAGACCTTTTTCTCTATTATTCACTAAAAATCTGCACCGATGATGTCGGGATGACGACACAGAGGCTACACAGCTTTAGTAGTTTCCAGTTAAGACAGGCGAATTTTCAGAAAAATGTGCAGTTCAAGATGCAGCTTATACATGTTTCCCATAAAGTTGGCCAGCGTGGTAGGAAACATACAGCGGCGGTCCTCTATTATCAACGAAATAATTGGGCATAAGCTTCCGGCAGTTGGTACATTTTTATCATTCTTTGCATCGTTTTGTTGATCTATAATGAAAGAGGTTGATTTATGTTGTAACTCATCTTAAAAACGTATTTTTTGGTAAAATTAAGTATCTTCTAATTATTATGTATTTTATGATACAGATGCGGGAAAAAAATACTAACCTCGATTGTAGTACCGATACACAGCAACTGTTTTCGGTAGCACCAGACCAGCCGCATATACATCTTGGTAAAAAGAGGTCAGATCAACGTGTCCTTTAATTCTCTCAAATAAAATTGGGTACATTGAGCGCAGGACCATAATGGATACGACCAACTGGATAAGCTTGAATATTCATACGCTACAGCGCCCTTCCGTTCGCCTATCCACTATCCAAAGCATCTTCCGTACCAAAGTACTAATTGCCAAACTGCACATCCAGAGAACCTATGCTGCTAAAGTTATCTCCTGGCATTTCCATGGTGTTTTTTAAGGCGGTGGCCCGTTGTCGCACAGCCGGAGCCTGTTGGAAGGTGCAACCGGATCACTGAAGCTGTTGTTCGACCCATACGTAGTAGGATGGTGCACAGAGCTCGGTTGGTACGAGCCAATCGTTTGAAATTGAAATACATACTGTGACTGCTCAGCGGAGAGCGGCGACGAAGAGTTGCCTGCCGCAAATGTTGCGTAGCTACACTTGGTGCCGAGTGGAAATCAGCATAGCATACTAAACCGTGTTGCTGGTGGCCACTGCAGCTGTTGCCGTCCTAGACATCACGGTGGTGCTGTACTTAGCACCAGATCAATCTCTTTAGGCTGGGGTGGAATCAGAATTTGTTGTTCCGAACCCGGATTGGCGACAGTTCATCTTTCGTACACCACGGCGATCTGTTGACGAGAAATAAAGTAAAAATCATAATATGATAATAGTTAAACTCAACAATTGAGTTAATCTCAATAATTTCGGTTTATACTTATGAGCAAAATTGTTGACAATAATAATTTTTGAGAAAAGCTTGACTGGCCGCATGAACATGTTGAAGGTCGCAATCGTCCCGGGGGCCACCCTTTCTAATCCCTGCGCTAGGAGATCTTTCCGACGATGGATTGTGAATAGCATCCAAATTTCAACCAATCGGATATATTTTAGAGAAATTTGTAACTTTCCACACCAATCCGGATAACAAGAAACACCCACCGGAAATTCACGGAAGATGTCGAATAAAAAACATTTATTACTTACCTCTGTATTTTCCGAACCGCAGGAAGTGGTCTAGGCGCTGAAAAATAGAAAAAAAAATCATTATAGGTAGGTACAAGTTTCAATTTTCAAATCAATGAGAATTTCTCCATATTCAAAGCAATATGGCGGATAGAAAAAAACATCAAATCTTACCTTATTTCGGATTTAGAGTTTTTACGAGGCTACCGATTTTAAATTAAACCTGAAAAGACATGAATAAATTTTGCTGATCACTATTATGACAAAATATATTAGAATAATTTATACCTTACTATGTTTTCTGCGATCCATGCGGAGCCAACAAAATCTACGTCGTTATTTTTCTTGCAGACATCTGATCACACATACTTGGAAGAAAAAAAATGGAACAAGATGAACAATCAGCGTAGTACAGGAGGATAGTTCAATCGGTTTCAACTGGTTTCTGTTAACTGATAGACGTTCAACGAGCCAATGTTTTGGTCGAAACTAGTCAGGTCGATGTTCAATGGAGCAAGTTGAAACTAGTCGAAACCAATCCAGCTCGGCAGCAGGATTAGTTTCGACTTGGTAGAAATCGGTCGAAGTCAATTGGAAAGAGACAGGTGATCAACTGTCAATCCATTTCTACTTGATTCGACCCGTTTCGACTAGAGTTGATTGAACAGACATTTCATCTTGTTTGTATAGCACATGCATGAACAACAAAAGTGTAAATGTATGTGTGACTGATTTAAAATTCAAAGGTTAAATACACACAAATACTAATAATTTTGACAGTTGGACTGTCAGTTAAATGTCATAAATTCACGCTTAAAAAAAGTCATGTAGAATTATAATTGACTGGGATAAATTATATGATTTAAGTCTTTGAAAAAAATTATCGTGTTTTCAAAATGGTCGATCTGGAGAAAAAGTTGGCGTACTGTCAACTAATTAGGTGAGTAATGGTTAAAATTATAGCAGTGATTCTTCATTGATCCATTCTTTTTTCCCACGCAGGAAACTCTGATTGAGATGCTTGTTATATGGATCATGTCGGAATCCAAAATAAATATTTCTCGCGTGAGCTTTCATTACGTCGAATGAAACAGAAACACCGAACCGAGAAAAACGCTTCTGAAATTTGAAGAGTGTTTTTTAAATCCTATTTTTATTCCTTCGCCGATAACCCTTCAAAAAATACGCAATATTCATGGAAACTAATTGTGTCAGATATTCCACATTATGAATTTAATTTTTTGCAATTTTTAGAGCTATTTTTCAATCATATAGGATTATAGGAACATACGACATATTCAAACCTAAATCGTTCATACGTCTGAACACATTCGTCGTTTGGAGGGGAAATTTGTTTCATTCGTCTCTTCTCTTTCGTCCTTTGATTCGTTCAACTTGCACATACGTCCAAATGTTTCTCATGTAAATACTATGGAAAATTTTCAATTTTCTCGGCGTAGTGGCTGTTTAATAAGTGGTGTAGCGGTAAATTGGTGAGTAAATGCATAATTAAATGTGTGAATCGGGTGCGACATCGATCAAACCAACTCGCTGCTGCTGATCATGCTTTCTGTTGCCGATCAGCTGGAGGGGAAATTTGTCTCATTCGTCCTTTGATTCTTTGAACTTGCACTTACGCCCAAATGTTTCTGAGGCAATTACCGGTAAGTTTTCAATTTTTTTGACATAGTGAATGTTAACTTAGTGAGTTATCGAGTGTAGCGGTAAATTTATTGAATGCGTAATAAAAGTGTGAATCGGGTGATTGTGTGACTAACAGCAGCAGGCTGCTGCCGATCAGTTGTTGGGTTTGCTGCTACTGCTGCTGTACGGTTTCTTTTCCTTGCTGCATTATTGTACAGCGTTCGAAAGCCTTGAGTATCGATTTAAGAATGCCTGAAAACAAGAATCTGAAATAATATTGCCAGGTTGATATTCTGATTACCTCTACCTGTATACACTGTTTGCTCATGGAATCCATAGCGAATGTGCTAGGTTTTTCTTCCTCTGCACATTCGCCGTTTGGAAGAAGGGACGTAAGCAACATTGAAATGGGCAAGCAAGGTTTTGTTTCATTCGTCATTTTGAAAGTCTTAAATTTTATACATTAAAAGGGTTTAAATTGATTGTTTTATCAATCATATAGGTAGATAATGTTATAATGAAGCCTTTTTAGTGAATATCTCAGTTTTTCAAATTTTGTTTCATTCGACGTAATGAAAGCTCACGCGAGATTTATTCCTACAGGAATGTGCCAAAATCAGTTTAAATTTTCATCTGAAAAACGAATTCGAACATTAAAAATCGCCTTGAGTAAGCAAGAATTTAAACGCCTTAAAGTAGGCAGATTTTTAGTACAATGCAAATGAATGCTCATAATATTTATGTGTATTAAATAACTTTTATGTGACGCATATAAAAGTTATAATCTTGAATTATATATGTTTGGACACGTATTTTCCAAATGGGAATCAAATTGCAAAAATCTATAAGGCTAACACATATTCCAAATATGTGGATTTTTTGCAGTGTAGGTATACCCGTTTAGATTTTATACCAGACGTCGTCGTATATGTTATCCTCCGGCTGTTCACCTTATACTCAGAAAATCAGAGTGACGGAAATTTGGAACTCAATGAATTATCGCAAGGCGGAAACAACTGAGTCGATCAGTTTGCCAAGACTTTTGCGACATTATATCGGCTGCGTCATAAAAATGGCGTATACGATTGGATCCGAAAATTTCAACTTTGTTAAATTAAACTAAGTCTATCAGCAGCGCCAAGACTCGAAACGAGAAATCGAAGTGAGAAAGAACTTGCACTAACATTGGTATACGTATTTTATGTAATTATTCGAACCATACTTCTACGCGGGGTTGAGCCGGTCGATCTCAAATTTGACCCATGGGAGCTATATATTTTTATTCGGTGAGTTCTCAAGTTTGAAAGTTTGCGGTTTAGCGTGTACGCTGACGTACACTGAAAGTAATCTTTCTTAAAGTGTTAAACAAATCCGCACTAAATTCATCATAAGGACCTAACATAAAACTTATTGGCTGCCCGAATACGAAAATATTGTAACAAAACAGTACCTGTTAAAGTTATAAAACGATTAGAAACAGCGTAAAAAAACGTTTAGAAAATGATATCTGAAACCATAAAAAACATTGCACTTATCTTGAATTCCAAAACGACGGTCTGTTGAATATGGCGTTAAGTTATGTTACTGTTTAAAACTTCTATATGGAGACACTGTTCTGCGAACAGTTGCGATTACGTAGCAAAACCACTAAAGAATAACGTTTTTTTTGCATCGAACTGTTTTCGTTACAGTTTTTTTTTAAGTTCTTTTGTATCTGAACATTTACAGTAATTAGTAATAATACGATCCGATATTACGTTCTACCAACGTAATGCGTACCCTGAACCGTAAGGGAATGTAGCACGTACACACACAAAAGAAAGTTTCCTTTATTTGTAAAAACACTAATTTTTAAATTTTATATGTTTATTTTATTCAATTCTACGATGTATATAACAAAAGTTCCTCCGCCAGAAGGTATCATTCCGGAAACACGGGCGGGACGCTGGCTTAGCCGCTACTCACTTTGTATCCAAAAGAGTACGGGACATTGCTCCTTCCAGCGTGACCTTGCTCCTCCAGCTCCTGTTTCTGAAAAAATGAAAACTTTCGTTTATTTGATTCGAATATTAATCTAATGTTAATCGAATTTACCTGTTACGACGAACATCGCTGGTGCTCTTCTTCCGGTTTGTCCTGATAATATGTCCGTCCGTCGGACCACAATCGGTGAGGACTTGTTGCTGCTGGTATGCGGGAGTTGGACTTGCATGGGGAACACGACAAATTTGTTTTTTGTTTTATTCTTTTTCTCGGTCAGTTGACAGCACTTGGCAGTGATGCCGACTAGACAGATTTTTCAAAAATTGAACCATTATGAAATTAAAAAGTGATTTATAGCTAGATAGAAAATATTAGATATACAGCTCAGAGCGATGCGGTTTTTTTTCTGTTTCTCAGACAAATTTCGAGGACATAGAATTTAAATCACTGATTATTGAAAACTAATAAAACGAAAGTAGAAATGATATTTCTCAAAGCGTACACAGATCCAGAAATTTTTAATTTTATCATTTTATTGCTTAACGATGAATAAAATAATACATGAAACGCGCAAAACCGATGTTTTACTTTAGTCGGTGAAAGGGTTGAACAATAAATTTGTGAATGTAGCATGATTAATGAACAAAAGAGAATTTTGTTAATGAATGCGATATGTTAAACTCAACTTAATGCTCATTGTAGACTGCGTGAGTATAATCAAGAATAGAATTTCAAAATATTATGTATATAGGCATCCTCAAGAAAAACTTTGAATTTTATCTAACATTACAAAATCATCAACTATTGCGCTGCCTGTTACCAACTTAATAATCTTAAATTAATTTAAGTTAATCCTTAATTAATTTTGATTAGTTTTATATACACTTCAGCTGCGCTTATTTTTTTTTTAATGAGCTGGAGCGCAGCGTGTTTGGTCAGCTGTACTGCACACTTCATTACTTTAGACTATAGAGTCTAGAATTCTAGTCTCTTTAGGTAGATCAGTGCTAATTTTATCATTTAGCGACACACTTACCGCTTTTGTTATACTTTGAACATATAACTGCGACTGCCAAACATTGAACGGAATCCAACTTTCAATACAACAGACAATAAAAGTTATTTTACTAAATAAGTGCTGAGTTTTTCAAAACGATGCATCTGGCACCTCTGATCCGGTAATTTTGACGTAGTTTGGCAGAAGACATGGACATGGGTGTCAGGTGGTTTCGTCAAAAATCAGGACAACGTGAAGCTAAAAATCAGGATTTTTCAGGACACTTCTTGATTCATGAAATAATGAGGATTTCTGCTTAGATTGCATAAATAAAGGTGCAATTCAAGTACTGTAAACGCCTTGATTTATGCAACAACAGTTTGCAGGCCTGCGTAGTTTATATCGAAAAACACCACTCAAATATCATCTGAACCGAAGATTACCATCTGTTGAATGAGTTAAGCTATTTTATTACCTATTTATTCGATTTTCTTATAGTTAAACTACAAATTCGATTGTATTTGAGAAGTTTTTATGAAAATCAGGACAAATCAGGACATTTTAGGGACCAATTTTCAAAAATCAGGACAACTCAAGAGTTTTTGTAAAATCAGGACGGTCTCTCGAAAATCAGGACAAATCCTGATAAATCAGGACACCTGGCACCTCTGGACATGGACGCTACGCATTATGGTTCGAGAACAATTTAACGATAATTGATTAATTTGAAGTAAATCGTAATACCATTCATTAACCTTTTCAGATACCTTCACCTTCTAACATATACGATTATTTATCGTTCCTAATGTTGTCGACGAAAAGTTCAAAATAAGAGCTACGTTTACAGATACAATCACTATTTGTAGAGCCGTAAATGTATCGTATTGGCTGTTTGAGATATATGTTTTTTGCTATGCGGGTGGTTACGAATTAATTGTTAACGAGTTAGAAAGCTAGAAAAAATTAATAACTTATTATTTTTCAATTTTTATGTTTTTTACTATTATTAAAAGAAATCGGCAATATTTATTGGAATAGCTTTGTTAATTCAGCATAACTCAGATTTTTGTGATATTTTTTCTTATATATTATTTTTCAATTGAGTTCAAACGGCTCGTAATAGGAACCCGAATAGACTTGCACCGTGAAAAAACCATCAAGTTCATAATCACAAAACCATGAATTTGATGGTTTACACCATGACTTTTACGATCCACGATACCGTGAATACACATTGAAGTTCATTGTTTTCGACCATACATTTCATCGTTTTGGCGAAAATAACCATGAAAAAGGGGTATTGTTATGCAGCGTGACCATGAAAAAAATAGCGATTTCCCATACATTCGGAAGCTCAAAAATATGAAGTTCATTGTGATAACAGCTACCACTTTTTCATAGTAAAACCATGAAAATCCGTTTATTTTCAATGTTTTCACGAAGATGGAAGTCAAGGGTAATTGATGGTACGAAATATGTGTTTTACCATACAATTTCATGGTTTACCATCAATAATTTAAACTTTCATGTATTGGAATAGTTTGTTAAAGTTATCACTCATTTCAAGGAATTTTATTCATAATTGATCGTGCTTTTAAAAAACTTGGTTTATGTTTATCACAAAGCACGATCAATCGGGAATAATATTTCTTGAAACAAGGAATAACTTTAGCAAGCTTGTTCGTTTTGAGATTTCTTACGAGTCACTTGTCAAAAAACAAATTTTGATTTTTATAATTTATGTTGTTGTTAATCATTTTAATTTTATAAACTTTGTTCTTTCCACCAATTTTTTTACACTTAACACTTTCCAAAAATATTCACAATTTTATGATTCCCTGCAATGCGTTCGGAACCCGTTTTAAATGTTTTCCGCACAGCTCCGACCTGCTGCAAATGAATTTCCGGCTAGGTGAATCAGCACCCGCTTTTCATGCAGGCTGGGGAACAGCAAGTCCATCAGCCTAAAAACCGAAAACAAATAATTAACCAGAGATATCAAAACAATTTTCAGAAAAAAAATGTTGAGCTTTATTTGAGCACGGGACGAATAACGCAACATTTTTGCTAACTCTGATGAGAAAAACTGGAAAAAATACTTACGACAGATGCTCCCGGACTTGATACTCTGTATTCCTATTAGAAGTCTCCGGGGGAACTTTACCGGGAGCCTGCCTGTAACCGGATCCGTAGAGAAGCATCTAGAATAATATGTACATTAAAAAATACAGCTCGGAAAAACACAAGTAAATTAAAAAGCTACTCACCATCCAAGATATTTTGCGCTGCTTGCCATAAAGAAAATTTACCGAAAATTGTTCGCCAAAATGGGGGAAAATCATTTGCCACGAGGCACACGTCAAAAAAAATCTACACGGAAAATTATCATTACTCAAAAGCAAATTTATTTATATGCGTTTGAATTGTAATTTTACCGTGAACAACATTGTGACGATGGTATTCATTGGAAAGTTATTGTGAAACCATGCTCCGGGTAAATTCGAATATTATGAAAAACTATGAGAGAACCATAAACTTTACTGTTAGTTTGAATATTATGGTTATTTCACAATACAAAATAATTTCTCAAGATTGAGAATTAACGTTGAAATTCATCGTTAACGATGAAAATCGTTGTTTAGTCATTGTTGTATCATAGTTTTGGTCTATTCGGGAAAATAGATGAATAATCGATGAAATCTTCTGATGATCGTAGACGCTTCAATTAAAGAAAATCAGAAAATTAAATTCCAAACAAAGTTTTTTTTCCTAATTTTTTTCTTTAGTATCATCTAAAGCATATCGACTCATTTGAATTATTTATTGTTCAGTTTAGTTGACTATGCAGTATGTCCAAAACACTTACGAAAGTATTTTTTTTTGTTCTGATGAATTTTCGATCGGGAGATGTGGGGCTGTTATCTAGTTTTCAAAAAGCATAATATATTATTATATCTTGATGATTGCGATATCTTGTATATTGACAGTTTATTCGTTTTTTTTTTATAATTTTGGATGTTTACTAATAACGTCAATAATATTACGTATAGTATCATCACTGATCATACTGACAGGACACTTAGAACAAAAATTCGATCATTTTCTGGCTAATTTTTTTCGTCAAATTTAGCAGGTTCGCAATACCGACGGCAGGTGGCGAACCTATAATTTTTCGGGTAGAAATGCCCTGTAGGAAAAATGTACCTGTTTTGCACAATTTTATCGTCTGAATTGCCTGTTTTTTGCGAAAGTCGGGTGGCACCAAGGTGTGTAGATATTCAGGAGGTGTAACCGAATATCGAATTCCCGATTCAGCCATTTTGGCTATGTAGGCTATGCATTTATATGGAACTCATGAAGTTTGTTTACCAACAAACCACCGAAAAGCTGAGCAAAAAATAAACAAACTCATTGAGAGCCCCGCTCACTCCTCGCTACTTACTGTGAAAGTCAGAGAACCTAGTGTATCAAAAGACCTTGGGTGGCACTTTCTAACTGGGATCTGGGTTGCCAGGTGCCCAGATTTGTCTGTAAAACCAAGACTTTTGACCCTTCGTCCAGATATTGGTCAGACACAGATTTTGCCCAGATTTTTGCTGAGAGTGCCCAGATTTTACAGATTTTCAAAATTGAGTGATGAAACCAAGATTTATGCATCGGATTTGATCCGTAAGTGCCAGATTAGACTGAAATCTCGCTTGTATTCATTGGTATTTCACCAAGCATTCATTAGCAATTCTTTTTTTTAATAAGATGAACATGATACGTGGTAGGAAACAGTGTTCTTAGCGCGATAATAACCTGAATACCACAGAGCCCCCCCCCCCCCCCCCCCCCCCCCCGCTCACACGCACCGTCAAATGTCTTATTTAGTATCAAATTTGTGATCTTCCCTGTGCACAGACAAACACACACTTTTTTTCGAAATTGCCCAGATTTTTACTCCTCAACACCTGGCATCCCTGACTGGGATAGCATTTCTTCAAATCGATCGATGCGCACTCTGGAATCGATATTGCGTACTATCGATTCCAGAGTGCGTAAATTATCCAAAAAACGAAATCGACTGTCCAGTCAGTATGGTCAGTGGTACCTGTAGGAGTTTTCGGACAGTGGAATTAGCGTGAACGAGTGGAAATATACGGATTAATATGACAAAACTTTATTCGGTAGCAAAGTATAAAAAGCACTCGGTTTTCTCTTGGTTCGTCACTTAACTGTACTCGAGTGAGGAACACTGTTGCCAGCTTTCTCGCCAGCGATGACACATCGTACCCAGTGGGTTTGGTACTCCACGGTCGAACACTCCTCCTCGATGTGTAGCGATGGCCTCAGGAACTTGATTTGGTAAGGCCCAGCATCGATGAAAGCTTCCGGACCTTGGTAGCTCCCAAAGGCTTTGTCATGATGTCAGCTATCATGTCTTCGGTGGCACAGTATCGTAGGCTTATAACTTTGGATGCCGTTAGATCCCTGGTGTAGTGGAACTTGGTATCTATATGCTTAGATCTGCGGTTCTGTCGTTCCAGTACAGCGAAGTCCAGACAGCTCTTGTTGTCCTCCCAAATTACTGTAGCGGACTGTTGAGGTACACTCAATTCCGCTAAGAGCCTTCGTAGCCATACGATCTCTTGTCCTGCTTCTGCCAATGCCACGTATTCTGCCTCCATGGTTGAAGTAGAGACGCACGATTGCTTGCGGCTACCCCAACTGACAGTTGCGTTTCCTAAGCGACACACGAAACCACTATTCGACTTTCTATCGGCCGTGTCGCTTGCCCAGTCAGCATCGCAGTACCCTTCCAGCTGTAACTCTTGTGCCTTGCCCGGATCAAATCGTAGTCTGTAGTCAGCTGTGGCAGTCAGGTATTTGACAACTCGTTTCAATTCTGTCCAGTCTACCTGCGTCGGGTTCTTGATCTTTCTACTCAGAATCGAAACACATGCGGCAATGTCAGGTCTACTGTTCGTCGAAATGTATAACAATGACCCAACTAGACTGTGGTACTCATCATTGTTCGGTAAAGCAGCAGAACCTTGTGTGGTCTTATAGTATCCTACGTCCATAGGAATATTCGATTTTCTAGTATCTTCCAAGCCATGGGTTTGGGCAATTTTTCGAATAAAACCTGCTTGGCTAATCGAATATACTCCGGCGGAATCCTTGCAGACATTGATTCCCAAAAAATGTTTGATTGGGCCCAAAGACGTAATCTGGAAACTCTTCTTGAGCTCCTCCTCAATCTGGCGAATATCTCTTTCCAGATGACTGACAACGATAATGTCGTCAACATATATCAACAGATACAACCACTTACCGCTTCCCAAATCCTTCATAAAGAGGCACGCATCCGAGGCAGATTGTTTGAAACCATGCTTGAGCAGGAAATCCTTGATGGTATGGTTCCAAATCCTTGCGGCCTGCTTCAAACCATATATACTGCGGTTGAGCTTACAGACCATATCCTCTTTTCCTCGTACGGTAAATCCTGGCGGTTGTTTCATCAGGATATCCTCGTTCAACTGGCCGTACAGATACGCCGTCTTTATGTCGATGTGCTGAACACTCATTTTCTTGTGGCTAGCGATCGTCAATAACACTCGAAATGTTTGTTGCATTGCAACTGGCGCAAACACTTCTTCAAAGTCACGTCCAAAACGCTGGGAGAAGCCCTGGGCCACTAATCTTGCCTTGTGTCTAATCACTTGCCCATTAGAGTCTTCTTTCTTCTTGTACACCCAGCGGCACCCTATTGCTTCACGGCCTGGAGGCAATTTCACTAGGGTCCACGTGCAATTTTCTTCGAGGGAGTCGTACTCTTCTTGCATCGCATTTTGCCACTCTTCTTTTTCAGCACACGACATAGCCTGCTTGTACGTTGTTGGTTCACCGGCGCAATACGCAGCAAAACGATTTTCACACTCTCCAACAACATAATCACCCAGTCGCGAAGGAAGAATACCTTTGGTCGATCTCTCAGATCGTCTAACAGGAATTTCACTATCACTGTTGTCCGCCCCGATAGGGTCGCTATCGTCCGGCGCTTCACTATAAAAACTTTCGTATTCTTCTTCGGACTGTTCTTGGTGCACTTCACTTTCTTCTTCCAACTCTTTGTCGGGTAAACCTCGCCCTATGGCAACACTCCACTTTTTCTTTTCTTCTTCTATCACTTTTTCTTTAGGCACTTTTTCTTTAGACACTTTTTCACTCTCCTTCGGCTCCGTTTCAGCTTCCTGCTCCGGCATCACCTCCGCTCCCAGCTCCAGAAAGCGGGCGTCTCGGCTGATCTTGACGCGCTTCGTGGTCGTATCGAGAAACCGGTACGCTTTGCTTTGTGTGCAGTAGCCGATGAAAATCATCTTCTTCGCACGGTTCTCGAGTTTACCTCTCTTCTCGCTCGGCACGAACACATACGCTTCACAGCCGAAAATCTTCAAATCACGCATGGCTGGCTTTCGTTTAAACCACAACTCATATGGTGTACACGGTACAGAACGAGACGGCAAGCGATTCTGCAAGAACGCTGCAGTCATAACCGCTTCGCCCCAGTACTCCTTCGAAAGCTTTGCGTCAAGGAGCATACAATGAGCCATCTCTTGTAAGTATCTGTTGCGCCTCTCCGCAACCCCGTTTTGTTGCGGTGAATATGGACTGGTATACTCAGCCTTGATACCTTTTGCACTAAAGAACTTTTCTAAGTCTTTGTTCACATATTCGCCTCCGTTATCCGAACGGATCACTCGCGGAACTTTCCCGAATTGCGTTTCGGACCACTGTACGAACTCTTTCATCTTCGCGAACACGTCCGACTTGTTGGCTAACAAATACACGATGACAAATCGACTGTAATCGTCGATCATTGTCATAAAATACTTTTTCCCCCCTGGAGTGACGTGCTTAAAGGGACCGCACACATCTGTGTGCACCAAATCCAATATTGCTGTGCTACGTCGCTCAGCCACTTTGGGAAAACTCTTCCTGTGTAACTTGCCTTCAATGCAACACTCACAAGCTAGCCTTATTCCGCAATCCACTATCTTCATGTATGTGCCAAGCTCTCTCCGAGGTATTTCCTTCACCACGTCGTAATCTCTATGGCCGAAGCGCCGATGCCAAGTGTGTTGGCAAAACTCCGAGTGGCGACTTACATTCGAGACCATCGAGCTTTCGGTTGTTTTCAACACATACATTCCCCCACGATGCTCAGCTATCGCAATTGCTTCGCCGTCTGTGCTAAGAACACGGCAACCTTGGGAATCAAACACAACCGAGTACTTCCTTGACACTAGCACGCTCACAGACAGAAGGCTTTCGTCGAGCTCGGGTACATAAAGCACACTTTGGAGAGTAATGTCTCTCTTCTTTCCTTTGGCGCCGACACATTGGATCACACCACTACCCATGCCAGCAGACGCCGTTTTCTTCCCGTTTGCCAGGGTAACATCAACGTGTACATTTTCAACCAACTCGGTGAAAAAAGCTCTATTACACGTCATGTGCTGTGTCGCACCACTATCAACAAACCAGCGCGAGCTTTGGGGAACATTACTTGCAGAAAAACACTTATACACTTCTTCGTCCGAAGAGTTCGCATTCGCATAAAACACAAAATCATCTTGTGCCTGCCTAGCACTTGCTCCTTTCTGCTTTCCCCCTCTTTCACTGCTCGGGCTTTTGGAATTGCTTGCCTCACTTCTCCGGAGGTTTTTCAACGCACGGCAATTCCTCTTCCAGTGCCCCGGTTGCTTACAAAAGAAGCACACTTTCTCGGGAAGCTGAGATTCCGATCTCAAAGCTTTGTCACCGCACGACACACTACCACTATCAACACGCTTCTGGTGTTCATCACGGAGCTTTCCTTTCACCAGCTCCATGGTAATGTCGGCGTCGGGCCGACTTTCCAACGCGGTAACTAATGCACTGTAATCATCCGGGAGACTTCGGAGAACCATGGCCACTTTCATTTCCTGGCCCAAGTCCAAACCAGCTGCTTGAAGCCGATCGAACAGTTCATCCAGCTCCATCAAATGGCACTCCATGTCACCATTTTCTTGCAAATTCTTGCTGCAACACTTTTTCAGCAGCGAAACCCGTGACGTCACCGTTGCTTTTTCATGGTGGTTCTTCAGAGCGTCCCAGACAGCTCTCGCACTTTCTGCGTCCTTGAGGAGACCCAACTGACTATCCTCGATTGCCAGACCAATAGTCGCTTTCGCCTTGCGATCATCCCTGGTCCACTGCGCGGAAACCGGTTCCGGTTTTACATCCGCGATGACATGCCACAACTCATCACGAGTGAGCAGCATCTCCATCCGAAATTTCCAAGTCACATAATTGTTGTTGGAAAGTTTCGGGAAACTGAATCGAGCCGCGTCAGCCATTTTGTATGACTCCTCCTGCAGCTGAACCGAACCGAAAAACTTAACTTTTGCGAACCGAAAATACGCGATTTGTTACGCAATCCCGTCGATATTCCACTAGCAAACTGGGTCCGTAACCTGTAGGAGTTTTCGGACAGTGGAATTAGCGTGAACGAGTGGAAATATACGGATTAATATGACAAAACTTTATTCGGTAGCAAAGTATAAAAAGCACTCGGTTTTCTCTTGGTTCGTCACTTAACTGTACTCGAGTGAGGAACACTGTTGCCAGCTTTCTCGCCAGCGATGACACATCGTACCCAGTGGGTTTGGTACTCCACGGTCGAACAGTACCATCGTTGTACTGCAATCGTAATTTTTGTTATTTTAATAGTTTGACAATGTAGCGTCATGGTATAGCCTAAAAAACTCTTTCAATTCAAAAAATTAAAATGAAACATTGTATGTTGATAGTACCTACCAGGGTAGCCAGCGAACCGGGAAAACCGGGAACTGAAAATGAGACCGGGAAAACCGGGAATTTCAAATCAAAACCGGGAAAATTCTTTATGGATCATTTTTCCCCTATATAAACAATTGAATTCTAAAATTAATTCATATTATTTTTTTTCTCAAAAGCGAAATAAAATTGGGATCTAAATTCCATGGGAATAATGTGGCAAAAGTCGATAACTTCTTGAAAAATCGAGATTTTTTAGCTCAGCACATACCTTTTAGTGCTCTGAAGTGGTCGAGTTCCAAAATATATTGTGATTTTCTTTTGTTAATTTACTAATTTTTGACATTTACAATTTTACAAAATTTTAATAAGAATTAAAACCTTGAAGAACTTATCTTTTATTTGTTCAAAAAAAAATTGTTTTTCACAAATAAATTCTATTTTTAACCTTTTAGAGCCATGAATTCATTAAATTCTGCGAGGAAAAATGCAAAAAAAAAACAGAAAAATTCAAAATAAGTTACCACCATGTTACATGGTTCATTCATAAAATGTCCAAAAGGTAGAACAACCCGCATGAATCGATACTGTACAATAAGTATTCCTATTATCTTCTTTCCAAGACACAGAAAAGATTACCTTTATAGTTTTGGATTATTAATGTATGATCAAACTAATCTTTTTTTCATGGAATGGAATCGTTTGGACACACTGTACGATACAGCGAACGGGTCGTTAAGTAGAGTAACCATTCATTTTTTTTACTTTTTTTTACTCGTTCTAAAAAGGTTTGATCAAACGTGTTATCGTTGTCTTATGATCCGCTCATAAAAAGATGACGATACAACCTATTGTTAACCAACAGTGAAAAGATTCCCCATACTGGGATTTTATTAATTTTATTGAATTCCAATTAGTTTTCCGGAAAAAAATATCAAACGAGATTTAATTTTCTAATATATTTAATTCAACACGATTTTTATTACATTTAGATTAATCATTGAAATATTAACCTTCCGCTACCTGCGGATGTTAACTGATACTCCTTTAGGATGCTCCTAATCCTGCAGCATTTTCCGTACCAAATGCAATGGCACTTCCGATCCATCCTACTTCGTGTTGAAGGAGCACTGCTGAACCTTTCTTGGCGCTGCTGCCCCGTGTGCTGCCCCGCGTGCCCCGTGGCGCTGGTTCTCGTGTCTGAGTACGTCGCATTTTTTAAACAATGGATGGATTCTCCATAGTCTGGGGGCGAAAATGAAAAGAATGAAATTTAAGTTTCTCGCTATACACAAAGTAATTTTACTTACCCTTTTATTACATTGCTCTAAGGTTTTCACGTAGCCTCCATCTCCAACTTCTGTTCCGGAACCAAGTGCCGCCTGTTCCTCGATCTGGAGAAACCCGACTATCTGCGCCTAGAATAAAATATCTTACTGTTAAAAAAATCCTATTACCACAATAAATAAGCGTACTCACCCTTGCAGCACCGGAACCGTTGCCGTTGCCTACCGGACCAGCCCAATATAGTAACATTTTGCCGGGAGATGATTTTTTTTGTCAACAATTTCAGCCACGCGGTTTGCTGACAGCCGGAAAAATTTGAGGCGCGTTGCTAAAATATTCGATTATTTTTTATGATTATTAACTGAATCTTTCGGGAATAATTTGGTATCTTATCGATGCGTTGCCAAATTAAGCAATGAATTTCTTAGAAGATTATTGGTATCTTTTAAAAATGGTTTTTAACTGGTTTCTAGCAAAGGCACATTAGCAATGACTCAAAAGCAATTGAAACTATTAATGTTATCAGAACCGAATGATTCGCAAGATTCATAGTATGGTTTTTAGCTATGCGGGAAGATGCTTGCGTGATTCTATCTAACATTTTGCGCTTTTACTGGTTACCCGCGCAGACTTTTATGGCAAAATTATAGCAAATTGTGCTATCACGCTCTGAGAGCCAAATATGCTCTCATTTTGCTTGACATAAGGTGGTACACAGCAAAAATGAGAGCTCAAATTTTCATACTTGGTTAGCAAAGTGATACCTTATTTTGCTAAAAGTGAGACCTTATTTACACCTCGTTTTTTGAGAGCTTGGAGAGCACAATCATGCCAATATTAGGCATCATAAAAATTTTGTTTACAGCAAAATTTGGCATCCTTTACCTCTCAAAATTTATTAAAAACGAGGTATCGTTTAGGCTCAAAATTAGTTAAATTTGGCAGTACGCTGCTATTCACGTATGAAAATTTTGCTCTCATTTTAGCTGTGTATAGCCTTATCCCCAAGAAAAATGAGAGAAAATTTGACACTTAAAGCGTGATAGCAAAATTTTCTATAATTTTGTTGAAAAAGTATGCTAGGGTAATCGAATCTGCTAATAGAATCTGCTAACGATAAAGCGCCTTTGTATAGGCAATGAGTGGGATACAGATTATGGAAGTAACAACAAAGTTTATATTAAACAAAATGAGTGTGTAGTCTACACAAAGGCGTTTAAATCAACAAAACCTGTTCTTAAATCTGCAAGAATGACGTCATTAAGAACCATTGAGAATACCTATGATAATAATAGCAAATAAGTCAAATGGCACGATTGATCTCCAATTGTCTGATTTGCAACAAAATAGTTTTAAAATCTCATTTGTGATCTTTTGTTTCTCAATATTTCAAGTTCAACTAATTTCAGAGAAGTACTTACCTAAAATAAAAATATAGATGAGTATAGACGTTCATCTGGTAATTCCTCAGTGCTGCCATCTGTAATATCCAGTGACTTTTTTTACAACATACTCGTCTTGTCGTTCGCAGGTTTTCCGTCATTGAAACCCTATGGTCGATCAAAATTCTCCATCGAAATAGTCCAAATTAAAAAGCTGAGATTTATTCCACAACAGTTCCTCTATTGAATTAAGACGCTTAATTCCGAATCGTTCATTCACATTCGTTCCACTATGACAACCTAAAAGAATTAACCAATTGAAGATTTTTTTTAAGATCGAGAAGTCACACTAGCCTAGATGCCGAAACGAGACATGATTCAATTCTCCCGAACCATATGAGAGATCTTCTACTGCACGTGAAACTGTCTTTATATTTATGTAACTTCGTAAATTTCAAACAGAAAGGCCAATATAATCAGTGCCTCGGACTAGAACTGCATGAAACTTAAAGTCAGATTGCTTTAGACCAGGTACTTTAACGATAGTGCACCTCTTTTAGTTTTTTTGCTCACTGTTCAGGCCTGCAGATGAGAATAGAAATTCATCGCAATTCCTGTTTTTATTTTACATCAAACCTCATTGTGTTACGCAAATATTAAGACAGATTAATGGGCAGTAGAAGGTATGGTTCGGGAGAATTGAAACATGTCTCGTTTCGTAATCTTGGTATAATGGTACGAGAAAAAAAAACAAACTTACCCTAAAAATTAAGGCAGCAGCTTCGCGAAAACAAACAGCTACAGCAAATTATGATTGAACTTCTTCTTCATGCAGCAGCCAGGCTTCAACCATTGCAACGGATCAAACAGGATTGTGTTCGATAAGCAAACACATAATGCATCTTCCTGGGCTGGGATGGTTCCAGATTGTCTCAACTTTCATCCAAATTCATGAAACTGTCCGATTTTCGAAACCAAGTTGAACACAGTTCCTCTTTAAAGTACACATTGTAGGCTGTTTTCCGCTTCAAGCTTCTTGGAAACTCCCGGTAATCTTGAGTCACGACAAAGCCTTAATTGAAATCAGAAAAGGAATAAACGTATTTGGATAAAGTTAATTTCTGAACAATTTCGTCATACCGTAACAACTTACCCATCTTCGATTTTAAGCAGCGATGAAAACGCTGATGAATCTTTCACGGTGGTTAATTCGGCTTCAACTGGACTGAATCCAACACATAAAACGTCGCGACACTGGAAAACATCCCAAAATAGGGGCCCAATTGAAGTTTATCAGCTGCTGACTCCACTTGTAAACAAGAATAATTTGTTTATGTATACCCTGTTTGGTTCAGTAACATGGAATATATGGCTTGTGATAAGTTTTCGAATAGAGAATTTAATATAAATACACTTTCTTTTCCTCTTAGAAATAGTTCATCCAGTGACCTTTTATAAAACAAAATACTGTTTTTATAAAAAAAAGCTCAAATTCATTTTTTGCATACAGCAGTCATTCAGTAAGTAGAAACGCAATAATAATCAAAACATCCAACATACCTTTTGATATAGCAACGTTTGATGACCATGGTTTAAGCGACCAGATACTGCTCGATTAATAAGAAAATTCTAGTAGTATTTAACATGCAACGCAATCATTCCTGCACGGGTACGGGAAAATGTAAATAGTGTCAAGTTAACTTTTAATTAATGAGTTGAGTTGAAATTCTATGTTTGAGCACTTTCGCTATTATTTTCTCCGGTTACGTCAAAAGTTATAGGAAAGGCTAATGTCCTCAAGCAGGAGAGTATAAACGAAGATTTTACTTGCCGGAAATTGCGGAACGATGCTTTTTTTGTTGATGTTACTGAACCGATCGATGGAGATTCATCAAGACCGGATAAGGAAACAAAGAACGCCTGTGATAAACAAAGTATTCAACGAACCAAGTAAAAATAGAGCTTAAACAAATCCTTCCGAAATAATCCGTCAAATAAACAGTGTAATAGCTAATTTACAATCAGTAATAAAAGAGTTTTTTTTTTAAATTTTGTCCCAGATTCAAAAAAGTCAATCGGAAAATAAAAGTACAATACATTAGAAAATTATGATGTTTGAAGAGATTCCAGTCACAGCGGGAACTTCCTTTGCCAGGAGATATTGCACTATTGGAAGATAAATGCTTTCGAACAACTTGTTATAGGAATCCGATTCCAGTATGATTGTAACCGTAATCAGAATAATATTCGACAACTCACTATTTTGAAAAATTGAAAGTCCAGTGTTAAACAATTTAGGTTTCATAAGTTGGCAAATGTTGTAATGTTTTGTCACGCCAGATGTTTCCAATATTCTAATAGTTATCGTGACATTATGAAAAGTCCCACTTATAACAAATTAAAGTTATGTTTTAAATATCGATTAATTTTAGGGGTGTATGTTTCCTATTTACATATGTATGTCTGTATAAATAAATACTTTACACTAAAAGAATTAACACATATATAATTGAGTATACTTTGTGATTTCAATCAAATATTTACGATCAGAAAATATATTGTACATTCTAGTCATGAAAACGTTATTTTAATTTTTTTTGACAATTCTTTGAGATGGATTCGTTCCAAGGTTGATTTGAACTTGGGTACACTAGGTATTATAAATTTTAAAAAATACAAATGTATCATATAAATTTTACAAAATAATGATATTGCTGTTGTTATAAAAATAAAATGTAAAAATGAACACCTGGATAACATTTTTTTAATTGTATTTAATAATGCTCGTTAATTGACTAAAAATCGACTATCGACTTAATTTGTTTTCCAATTGCTTTTGGTCGATACCTAGGTGATTTTCGAAAGACAATTCCGATTGAGCTGAAAATTCGTACAGTTCAATTATTGCGCCAACATACAAAATATCTATGGCCAGTTTTCGAAATTTAAGTATGATATTTTTTCTATACATCCATTGCCACCCTTCTACAGGTTTTTATGTTTGTTATAAAATATTCTTTAAAAAAAAAACCTCAGTCATGCCTGATTTTGCTATCGGTTAAATTTAATACCGAATAATGCCATAATTTTAGTCTATTTTACACAAAAAATGAAACCTTAAAAAATATATTCCAAATTATCCTATCCGTTTGCTGTTGACAGCTAAATTTGGTGTCCGCTTGCTGTCATATAATTTTTATTGAAGCCTCAATGATGCCTAGTTTTGCTGTCGCCTAAAAATTAATAGCAAATTATGCTCTCGGTTTGCTGTTGAAAGCTTACTTTGGTCTTACTTTGCTATCGATTTGGGCATCAAAGTCTGCTCGGGTAATCGCATTCTTTACTGATTAAAAATTTGAAAAATACAGATTGTTTAAAAATAAGAATCACATTAAGATATTATCATATTAAAAAGGCTGATTTGAAAGCAAATTCAAGCCTTAGAATAATTTTTAAAATTTGTGTTAGAACTTCAAATTTAAAATTTGAATAACGATATTCAAATTTTCTGGTTGGATTGCAAATTCAGACTCAGAGTTTAGATTAACATGCCAAGTTCAAAGTCAAGCTCTTAGAACTTATGCTCAGGCTCAAGTATTCTATTATAGCCTGATATTTCTTTGTAAGTTCACTTATAATAAAACACCGATCTTATTCGCTTGACAGTCTGATCTGAACTGATCATCTCCTTTATTTCTAATGATCCTCTCCTTGTTGCTATTTATCTGTTCGTGTACCGTAGGGTATCGATTACTGACACGACAGTCCTTCACCCTTTAAGATTCGATTATAAAAATATACATTTTAAAATAAATATTCCATTCAATTGGCCAACGCCCACTTAGCTTTTAACAATTCAAACTTATTCATATAACTGATTAAAACATGCGCAATTCAATTTTACTTCATTTCGGGAAATTCCTTAGAGAACCTTGAGCGTCTTCTTCGCGTCTCCTTTTTATTCGCATTGATCTTCTGACACCTGTAATTACATGATTAGAATCATTTAAAACATTTCCTTTTCCAGAACTTTTAGGGTAATCTCCGTCAGGAAATCCAGCGAAATCAGGTTCTTCATCATCTTCCCGGAATCTTTTGTTATTCACAACATGTGCTAAGACATTGTTCGCCCGTGATCCTTCAGCTCTCAGTTTCAATTGATTTCTGTGCGCAGATGCAATGTGACCATTGATTGATATTTGAAAAACATTGATTGACAATCTTTTAACAAAAACTGCCTCTAACCAACGGGCAAAATCCTTTCTATGGTTTCGATACCATATTTTATCCCCCATCTTCAAGTTATTATACTTATCCGACTTTTTAACATGTTGATCTCTTGTATCTGTTTTGCTGTTTATAATTGGTTGATTTGAAGATAACCTTTGTTTGTAACTGTTCTTAGGATTTATCAAATCCAATATAGTTTTTGGTTTGAATGATAAAACATGTTCGGAAGGAAAGTTCCCACTCTTTGTTAAGCAACCATTTCTATAATTTATCAGAAAAAGGTTAATTTTCTCTTCTATATCCAAACTCTTCATTTGAGAATCAAGGAAGAATTTCTTCAAAACTTCCTTTGCAGTTCGTACAGTCCTTTCTGCCTGCCCATTACTTTCGGGGTGATACGGAGGACTTTTAAGAACCACAATACCTTGCTTTTGCATAAATTTAACAAATTCAGCCGAATTGAAAGGTGGTCCTCCATCGGTTACAAGAACATCGGGCAAACCGAAACGAGCGAATACATTTATAAACTTTTTCAATACTTTTTTGCAATCTGTCCCAAATCTCATGTATTCCAACTCAATCCATTTTGAGAAACTATCCACAATCAACAAAAATACACGGAAAATAATAAAAAGGTAAAATTTACCGAGATAGCAAAGGTGAACGCTCGTGAAAGCCAAAAAGGTAACTTCTACCTCTTCGAGGTGAAACTCACCTCACAGTGAGGTAAAATTTACCTGAATCGAGGTTGGAAAAAAGGTACAATTCACCGAGAAAAAAGGTGAATCCAAAAAAGGTAAATCTTACCGCGTAGTGTAACCGTTCGTTACCTATCCGAAATGTGTCTTCGACACATTGACAAATTATGACCTAAATGCCGACTTAGAAATGTCAAAGCAATTGACACTCACACGGGCTCTCAGGGATTCCTCCCTTTACACCGAATTCCTGAACCAAGCACGCAGCCACTTCTCTCGCGAGAGATGCTCATGGGCGTCGGATGATCTCCTGTGTCACCGCGAGGAAGTGTTATTACCCGGAGAGCGGCACATCCGCGTAAATTTACCGTTGTATGTGTGTCGGTTGAAAGTCTCTTAACGTTCTTCAGAAAACGGTTTTGCATTGCCGTTCTTTCTGTCTGTGACCGTTTTGAAGAACGGAAGTGCGCGTCGTGTTAAATAGGTTAAAAATAGTAAAAAGCATGTGGTGTAAAAGTTTTAAAACTTATCCTTAATATTTACAGATTAAAACAACAAAAAGTAGTACAGAAAAGTTAAAACAGTGATCGAAAAATCGTAAAGCGATCAAATAAAAACACAAAAAAAGTACGGTTAGTAAGGAAAAAATGTTTGGGACGAAAAACGATAAAATTTAATTTATGTATTTTGTGCTATGTAATTCATTTATACAGTTACCTAAACAAAACGTTAACAAACATACAACAAACATTGTAACAAAAGTGTGACGAAAAACAACATAAAAAGGTAAATACTTATGGTAAACAAAACAAATATTGTAAAACACGTGGAAATCATGACGTCACAGATATCATAACACCTTTGGCAGGTCCAAGAGGGCCTTTTTTTTGTTCTTTTGGCTTTTCTATCAGAGCACGGCGCCCCGGAGTATTGTTACTGAATCCCAAAACCGGAGTAATCCAGACAGAAAGGAATTGTCTGACACCGCTTCAGACCCGACGGCAAAAGGTCTACCGACAACAGCATCATCGGAAATTGGCCAGTAGTTTTCAACTGTCGTTTATTGGTCCTTCCGGGACGCCGGAAGTGGACCGGTGAAACATTGGCCTGTTCCGAACCTACGAAGCTGCTCGCCGTGAATCAACAAAATGACCGCTGAAAACAACCATACATCGGGTTCCGCGGCCTTGACTAACGCCGCTGTGCCAGCAATAGAACGAACCGCAAGTATAGATAAGCTAAAAACCTGTGACGTCAGTAGGGACAACTAGTATAATAAACCCCTAAAATTATGTTGTTAAATTGAACCCACCCTGTTTATATTTGGAGAATTTTAATCCGTTTACATCACTTTTGTTCGTGGTTTCGCTAGTGGCCAAAAGGGCCCATCCACTCTTCGCTCCAAAGTTGGTCCCTTTCAGAGTTCTTTGCTTTTTTTAAATGTAACAGTTCGACCCGGTTGGTAACATGCGAGGTAACACTCGATGTGGCTATGGTCAATTATCCCGCATCATAGGCATCCCTAATGGAGTTTCCCCGAATATCGGAAGACTCCGGAGGAAGTAGCTCGTGCTATCCATCCCTACATGACGACCCTGAGTTCCACCAATTCCACCCACAAATCCCAAAATATAACAAACCACCCACCCGCTGAGCAACCGCGAGTTACAATTTGGCGCCCGCATAAAAAAAGTAAACATCAGCACGACAAAAAATTCCTTAAGTTCCCCGAGGAGGGACGAAAAAACAGTGCCTGTTTGATGTTTTAATCGTTCTTCAAACGATCGTTCATAGTGAAAACTAATTGCTTTCTTTTATTTTAGAATCAGATTGGCCTGGAACTGCGGTGTGAAAATCACATCGTAGTGGTCCAGCGATTTTCGGAAATCGATAGGATTTTAGAAAAAATTCCAACAATTGGATTCGTTAACATCTTTACCAAATTACGAACATCAAGATAAGTTTGATTGTTGGTCGAGGCTAAAAGTATCTGGAAGTAGCCGATCCGGAAGAGGACTGGAGTGAATCAGGCCGTTGCAGTTGGCAATTCGTGATCCGATTACTCCTCGTCTCTCATTATTTAGTGGCACTTAATCAAGCCCTCTGTCTAGAAGCTAATACAAGCAAATTTTCAATCGACAACAGCTAAAACAACCGGAAACAATCTAAAAATTTACGAAAATGAACGTGTGTAGGAAAGAAACTGAAAAGGTAGAAGGTAACCCTGTAGAAGGCGCGTGTCGCGTTATTACCAAGATAGAGGAGTGTAAAGTATCTTCGCGCTTCGTGAAACCGTTTCGAAAGTACCGTCGAGATCAAGCGCGTAAAAATTTAGTTGATTCGGAAAATTACAAAATGTTTCCTAGGCTTTTCCCGTGTGAAAAGAATTCTCCGAGAGAAATGACTGCTCTTGATAGTCGGAATAGTAATAGTGATTTCAGCCAACGCCGCGAAGGGGATATGAATGACGAACCCCAACGTTCGGGGGATGTTCGACGTATTTTCAAATAAAATTTCTCCACCCACGTTAACAAAAAACACCAGGTTTGCTGCATTCTGCCGCGAAGCAAAATACACCTCGAACTACGAGATTCCGCCTTGAAATCATTTCCGGATAGCTTACGCCCATTATTGTGGCCCTGATGAGACGTGTGTCGGAATCAAAAACGGAAAAGTTACCTCCCAAAAACAGATAACCCGCGAAACGAAAATAGATTTTTCTTGCCCCGAATCGAAATTTTTCATGCTAACTATTCGCGCGCGGTAGCTAGAAACCCTTGTTCGATAAAAATATTTCGAAAGTTTTACAAGGAACATCGAAACAATTTCAAAAGTCTTCGCGTGATCCGTTACCAATATCGAGGCGTTCATACGATTTTCTGGATTTTACGAAACAGATTGACGAAAAAACGCGATAATTTTTCAGAAAGTAAAACCAACCGCGATGACGAAAGATAATCCGTGTTCGCGTGTTCAAACTAGCTTATTCGTACGGATAAGAAACCGGAAATAGCGCGATACGTTGATGTAATTGTAGGCAAGAGAAACGGAAAAGTGAATGCATCAATTTTAATCTCAAAATCAAATATCTCATCCAAGTTTCAGTCCAGTTACCCTAACTTGAAGCCACAATTGTAGATTCCGAGATTACGTTTTTGTAGTCTTGCGTTATGAAATTTTGAAATTAAAATCGATCCCCATGCAAATGGGAAAAATCTTAAAACACTGCTTGTCATAAGTGAAATATGAAACCCTATTTTGTCCGAACCATTCAGTTCATTTGGTCTATGGTACCAAATTGAACAAAAATACTGATTACGACTTTTCAATCTATCTAAACGAAACGAGCCAAATATTGATTATTCCTTTGCAAAGATCACGATGTTCTTTGACACCTCTTAAGAACGATAAACCGACTAAAGATTTGCCGATTACAAATCATTGATGATTACAATAACCGAATGATTCCTAGATCCTCGTCAGGTTCAGGATTTTGAATTGAATAGCTACTTCTTGTAGAAAATTGTGGCATTTTCGCTC
Organism: Uranotaenia lowii; assembly: GCF_029784155.1. Taxonomy (NCBI): domain Eukaryota; kingdom Metazoa; phylum Arthropoda; class Insecta; order Diptera; family Culicidae; genus Uranotaenia; species Uranotaenia lowii. The sequence goes on along the minus strand of NC_073692.1, from coordinate 45,088,622 downwards.
GTCTTCTTTCCGGGTGAAAGAATTGATGGTTCACAGAACATTTAGCTTACAAATCATTTTAGAATAATCAGGTTGGTTTGAAGAAATTGATGTTGAGGGAATTTCGGATTCCAGTGCAGAAATACTTAGTTGAACTAAAATTTGATTCATTCAAGACAACTAAAATAGAAAAAAAGAATTATTAGACCGAATAAAATTACGAATTATAACTTCTCGATGGTTTGCGAGGTCGTTGAAAAGGGCCACTACGAGTTGCTGTTTTTCACCAGTCCATGGCCGCTGATGAGTGTCATCGGTGCCCTATCCGTGGCTGACTCGAAACCTGAAAATAGAAAAAAAAAAAAAGCCAGAAACAATATAAGTATCTGTCCAATAGTTGAACGATACATAAAACTTACCCTTAAGATTATCTGCTGTTCATTTTCTTCCACTTCAACTGCTAAGGTCAGTCCAGGTGTGAAATCTAGAAAAAAAAAACACAGAAAAATAATCACTTTAACAGCTGATGAAAAGCTGATTTTCGGATGTGTTTTAGCGGAAGGCTAACACAATCAAAACAATACTTACCTGGTGATTTTTGGGGAAGCAATTTCGGCCTTTCCGGATTTATCCTCACCGCAGTTTTAACTGAAACCGACAAGAGAAATAAAAACATTAGAAGGAAACTGAAATCTGCAAATTGAGCTCAAGAGGATCAATGTTGCGAAAATAAGCTTGAAAACTTACCTTGGAAATGCACCAACTTTGAACACCGGTGATAATTAAATGAAAAAATTTCCAACTTTGAATCCATGGATTGCAATTGATAAACAAACATTGTTTACATTTTATGTTGACGTTTCCCGTGAGTGTTCGTCAACAAAAGAGATACTACAGTGAGTTACACTGAGTTACACGATGCTGTTCCGATCACTTGATGATTGCGAAATAGGCAGTGCGTGAGTATTATAGACTTAAAAGTCGAATTTTAATTTTGATAATTCAAAATGAAAAAAAATTACTAATAGAATTGTGTTGCATTCATCTCTCTAGTAATAAAATGAATGACGTTTCATTCATTTTCAGAAGGGACGATGGGGTAATGTAACCGTTCGTTACCTATCCGAAATGTGTCTTCGACACATTGACAAATTATGACCTAAATGCCGACTTAGAAATGTCAAAGCAATTGACACTCACACGGGCTCTCAGGGATTCCTCCCTTTACACCGAATTCCTGAACCAAGCACGCAGCCACTTCTCTCGCGAGAGATGCTCATGGGCGTCGGATGATCTCCTGTGTCACCGCGAGGAAGTGTTATTACCCGGAGAGCGGCACATCCGCGTAAATTTACCGTTGTATGTGTGTCGGTTGAAAGTCTCTTAACGTTCTTCAGAAAACGGTTTTGCATTGCCGTTCTTTCTGTCTGTGACCGTTTTGGAGAACGGAAGTGCGCGTCGTGTTAAATAGGTTAAAAATAGTAAAAAGCATGTGGTGTAAAAGTTTTAAAACTTATCCTTAATATTTACAGATTAAAACAACAAAAAGTAGTACAGAAAAGTTAAAACAGTGATCGAAAAATCGTAAAGCGATCAAATAAAAACACAAAAAAAGTACGGTTAGTAAGGAAAAAATGTTTGGGACGAAAAACGATAAAATTTAATTTATGTATTTTGTGCTATGTAATTCATTTATACAGTTACCTAAACAAAACGTTAACAAACATACAACAAACATTGTAACAAAAGTGTGACGAAAAACAACATAAAAAGGTAAATACTTATGGTAAACAAAACAAATATTGTAAAACACGTGGAAATCATGACGTCACAGATATCATAACACCTTTGGCAGGTCCAAGAGGGCCTTTTTTTTGTTCTTTTGGCTTTTCTATCAGAGCACGGCGCCCCGGAGTATTGTTACTGAATCCCAAAACCGGAGTAATCCAGACAGAAAGGAATTGTCTGACACCGCTTCAGACCCGACGGCAAAAGGTCTACCGACAACAGCATCATCGGAAATTGGCCAGTAGTTTTCAACTGTCGTTTATTGGTCCTTCCGGGACGCCGGAAGTGGACCGGTGAAACATTGGCCTGTTCCGAACCTACGAAGCTGCTCGCCGTGAATCAACAAAATGACCGCTGAAAACAACCATACATCGGGTTCCGCGGCCTTGACTAACGCCGCTGTGCCAGCAATAGAACGAACCGCAAGTATAGATAAGCTAAAAACCTGTGACGTCAGTAGGGACAACTAGTATAATAAACCCCTAAAATTATGTTGTTAAATTGAACCCACCCTGTTTATATTTGGAGAATTTTAATCCGTTTACATCACTTTTGTTCGTGGTTTCGCTAGTGGCCAAAAGGGCCCATCCACTCTTCGCTCCAAAGTTGGTCCCTTTCAGAGTTCTTTGCTTTTTTTAAATGTAACAGTTCGACCCGGTTGGTAACATGCGAGGTAACACTCGATGTGGCTATGGTCAATTATCCCGCATCATAGGCATCCCTAATGGAGTTTCCCCGAATATCGGAAGACTCCGGAGGAAGTAGCTCGTGCTATCCATCCCTACATGACGACCCTGAGTTCCACCAATTCCACCCACAAATCCCAAAATATAACAAACCACCCACCCGCTGAGCAACCGCGAGTTACAGTAGCGAGGTGAAGTTCACCTGAATTGAGCTCGATAAAAAAGTATAATTCACCTAGAGAAAAAGGTAAATCCAAATAAGGTAAAACTTACCTCGTAGCGAGGTGTAATTGACCTGGATTGAGCTAAACAAAACGGTACAGTTCTTCTAAAAAAAAAGTAACTATTCGCCGAACCCGTTCATTGAGGTTAAGCTGTTTTGTCATTCTAGGAACAAGTTTTGCTTTGTGCCTAATATGTGAAAATCGGAATAGAATGGTAAGTGTTCTTAAATATCATTAAGTTGTGCTGGTTCTCGTCATAATACTATTGATTTTGTTTCAGATCGGCCCATAGAGCTTTGAGGTGTATTCCACGTCATCCTCCAGCCGGAAAAGCCGAACCTGACCGGATTAGTCGAACGGAGGAGGCCATGAATGTACGCAACGCAGGTGGATTCAGCGGCCATAGCGGCTCAGAAGAACACGAAGCCGAATTACCAGTCCCTATTTATCTCCAATAAATATCATTTTTGAAGAATTTAGTGTTTTTTTAATTCTTATTGAAGAAAACAATCAAATCAATCAGCATTTACCTTTTAAATCAGTAAATGGGAAAACGGTATTATTTACTATTTTGCTAGGTGAATGCGAAAAAGGTAAAATTTACCTTTTTGCTAGGTGAATGAAAAAAAGGTAAAATTTACCTCAAAAGAGGGGTGGAAAAAATTCACCTCGCAAAAAGGTAAATTTTACCTTTTTTTTATTTTCCGTGTACCTTTTCTCCTAAATGGAAAAAATCCGCGTGAACGCGACTAAAAGGGCGAGTAGTGGGTATCCAAGGTGAAAATACTTTGTTCTTAGTAACAACTTGTGTTCGATTACAAATCTCACAGTTTTTTACGTAATTTTCGATATCTGTATTAATACCAAACCAAAAAACTACCCTTCTAGCTAACTGCTTTATTTTGACCATCCCAGCATGATTTGAATGCAACATTTTCAAAATGTTAACCACTCTTTTTTGGAATAACAGGCAGCCCGAATGTATTTCCAAGTCATGAGCTTGAGCTTTAACATTCTTAAAAGCGCGGTCAACTCTTTTTGGCCATCCTTGATTTATGAAATCAACGATTTTAGAAATAAAAGGATCTGTTTTTGTTTCCGCGGAAATAAGTTTGAAATCTATTGGCAAATTTTCTGAAAAGTTAAGACTCTTGACAAACTCTTGGTCTAAACTTCGTGGTACTGAGCAAGGAAGAGGAAACCGCGAGCAAAAGTCCGCATTGCCCATTTTATTTGAAGGTCTGTATCTAATCTCAAAGTCATATACGAAAGTTCCATGATATATCTCTGTAAACGGGTTACAAATATAGATTGTTTTCCTTCTTTGCCAAATACTCCAAGTAAAGGTTTATGGTCTGTGTATAAAACAAACTTTTGACCGTATAAATAACGGTGGAATTTCTTTACACAAGTCACCACAGCCAATGCTTCCAAGTGTAGAATTGGGTACTTTTTTTGTGAATCGTTAAGGCTGAAAGAAGTGAACATAATAGGTTTTTCTTGATCACCTACAGTATGGGCTAAAACACCCCCCAGACCATGATTACAAGCATCTGTCACCACAACCAGAGGCTTTTTTGGATCAAAATACTCCAGAACCTTAGATTTAAGAAGGTATGTTTTACACTTTTCAAATTGTTCGTTACAATTTTCGTCCCAATTGTATTTGGAATCTTTTTTTAAAAGTTTATAAAAGCAGTTCAATCGAGAAGACAGGTTTGGTATAAATTTACCGTAAAAATTTATTAATCCTAAGAATGACTTAAGTTCATTAGGATTACTTGGTGGTTTAGCATTTGCAATCGTTGATATTTTTTCAGGACAAGGTTTAAGTCCATCTTTACTAATGATGTGTCCTAAGAACGTCAGTTCTTCTACGAAAAACTTACACTTGTTGAATTTAACTTTGATGTTAGCTGCTTCTAACTTTTCCAATACCTGATACAATCTAATTTGGCATTCATCCTTGTTTCTTCCCGAAACAATCAAATCATCTAAATAGCATGAAACTCCTTCTAAGCCATGCAAAATTTGATCCATCACCGATTGGAAAACGCTTGCGGATGAGGACACTCCTTGTGGTAACCGATGATATTTGTAAAGACCTTTGATTGTGTTAATAACCATAAATTTTTTTGAATATTCAGTTAATTCCAACTGTGTGTAAACACCTGCTAAATCAAGTGAGCAAAACACTCTTGCTCCTGATAAAGTTGAAAAAATATCCTGAGCAAGCGGAAGAGGATATGAGTTCGGCACAATAATCTTATTTACCGAAACTTTGCAATCTATAACAAGCCTCAAATCATTGTCTTTTTTGACAATAGCTATCACAGGTGATGCCCACTCACTAGCTTTCATCGGTGTTATTATACCACTTTTTTTCAAGGGAATTTAAATGCTCAATAACTTTTTCTTTTAGCCTCAATGGCACTGTACACACTAAGATTGCATTTATCCCGCTCGGGACCATGATTCTCCGTATCACAGGAACACTGCTCAATTTGAACGAATTTCGAATGAGAACTCATCCGAATCGCGGGACGTCTCATCTCTCCTGAAATCCGAGACAAACTTGATACGAGAGTACAGGAACTCTAACCAAACCCGTGAATTCAGAACAGTGTTCTCCTGAATCGCTGTAGACACATGTCGTGACAAATTTCCCATCTCTTTCTATCCTGTTAGAAACAACCCGAATTTCTTTTTCTTTCTCACCAGTGCACAAAATAAAAACCCGCGAAAGAGTTCAGTTTGCCATTTTTACTTGCGGTATCCGTTCGTTGCTGTTGATGAGTATAGAGATGATTTCGTTGACTAGTTGGTATATCCGGGTGCGCGATTTGTTACCTCGTTTGTTGGCATGGACCGGATCACAAGGATTAGAACACCTGCATGGATCTCAAGGCGCATAGGTAAGTTTCGCTGCTATGCGGCGTTTTAGTGAAAATTAAAAATCTTTTCTTTTTGTTTTTCAGATTGACAGTCTTATGTGTGCAGTGATAATACCACCTAACCAAATATGTAGTGCAAATAAAAAAAAAGTATGATGTGAAAAATAAATTTAAATAGTTAAAACAATCATTGTGTTTTTTTGTTTTTGTGGGAAAATTAAAAGATTTTAGAACCAGGGGGAAACGAAAGCAAAATTCACTACAAACCACAGGAGGAACACATTTCGAGCCCACAGGAATATTTCAAAACTCCTGCAAATTACAGGAGAAAACCGTTTTGATCCTACAGGTGAGTTTGACAGTTGTTTTCCTGAGCGGTTTTTCTGTCCTGAAATCGTCCTGTAATTTCAGCTGTTGAAAATACAGAACGAAATTGTCCCGATCACAGGAGAAAAGATTAAGTGTGTATAGGCTTTTTTAAATATTGGACGATCTTTTTTAAAAACTAAGTCACCTTTGTAACCTTTAATTGGCGTAGAAAAATCCTTATTGAAAATTGTTTTGAATCTATATTTCAAATTTTCAATAGTTCGTTCATTTTCGTTTAAAAAATTAACATTATTAATACTCAAATAATTTGTGAAATTCGCTCTCCAGTTTCTGTAAAAAATATAAAGCCAATCACGTCCAATAAGAGGAACAAAATTGCTAGATCCTTTCAACACAATCAGTGTTACGTTATATGTTAAATTATTCACCGAAACATTTACTTTTAGGCAACCCAAAATTGTCAATTTTGCACCGTCTACTACCGACAATTTTCTGTTACATGTTTCCAGAGCATGTTGAGAAAGTTTCTCAAAAAACATTTGCTCACTGATCACTGAAACAGCTGATCCACTGTCGACTTCCATCCGAAAACTTACCCCATTAATACATACATATACAAATACAGGGTCATTTACCTTAATAGACATACACGCTAACTTTTGGCTACCCCTTAACGAATACTTTTGACCCGTTATTCGATGAGACTGGGAGAACTCCTTTTAAAGGATACAGCCGCTGTACCCTTTAAGGGGTACTCAGCTTGATAACGCTTGCACCGGATAAAATTTACCCCTTATTTCAAACGCAGCGGATGAAAATTACCCCTTATTCCAAAAGCTTCCGTATGGTGGAAATTAAAGGTTCTATTTATAGAGAATGTGTCCCCTGGAAAATAAATAAAAACAACATGTTTTATTTCATTTAGTTTATTGAGATGCCAATTTTTTTTTCAAATTTGGATTCACTTAAATAAAATTATAATTATCTTACGATGCATCCTGAAAGAAAAGAAAAGATTAGATTTTAAGCTAAGAAAACATTAACCATCAATCTTACCTTCAATTTTAGATCGCCTCGGTGCGTGTCTTCATGTTAAATTCTATTTGTGTCTGCCTGGCTCGTCCGGAACTTTGCTGTGCTGCTGAAATAAAATGAATGAATATAAATTCGGAAAGAATACAATTCAAATTGTTACAATTAAAACTTACCACAACATCTCTCATCATGCCGAATTCAACGCTTTTAATGTAACGCATCTAAAACTGCCCTTTTTGAAGGGAATCGAGCCTTTTAAAATAAGGGGTAATATTGATCCGATATAATGACCCGTTATTTGACAGATCATGGGGGTTCTCAATAACGGGTCAATTTTACGCCTTTAAGGGGTAGCCAAAAGTTAGCGTGTACAGTGTAGCTCATCATCCGAATCACCGGGGTCAGGCTTTTTGGTGCGTTTGAAGTCGAAGCTTGGGGTTGTGTTTTCGGTAGAATCGTCCAAGAACCGAATTGATTGTTGAGACCTTTTTCTTTCAAAACAATTTCTTCTTATATGTCCCTTGACATTACAGAAACTGCAAACCACTCCGCCTCTTGATCGATCACGGGAGTACGAACGATCCCTTTGCTTGTAGCTGAATCGATTCTGACGATCGCGAGAAGGATGAACCTCTCGTCTGCCACCATCTCTGTACCTTCTCCAGTTGTCGCGATCATCATTCCAACGTCGACCAATCCGTTCAATGGCGCTTACTCTTTCAGTTGTCTCGATTCTAAAAGAATGTTTTGCCATCTGTTCTCGAGCGATTAATATTCTTTCAATTTCTTCCAAATTAGGGTTCTCCAGCTCATAAATGCGCTCTCGAGCTTTCAAATCTGAGGCACCAAGGGCAATGCGATCTCGGATTTGATTATTTTTTTCCTCAGAACCAAACCCGCAGCTTTCAGCCAACAATTTGACATCTAAAATAAAATCTTCGACCATCTCTTCCTTGCCTTGCGTTCTTCCATAAAATTTCTCCTTTCGTTTCATTTTTCCATCAGTTTTGTCGTAACGGGTTTTCAATCTATTAATTACATCAATATATTGTAGCGAGTTTAAATCGACTCCAGGAAAAAGTTTTTTTTTATTTCGCTAAATACGGTTGCGCCTCCCACCGTGATAAAAAGTGATTTTCGACTGGATTCCGGTACGCTGTTATAATTGAAGACATATTCCAGGCGTTCCGCATAATCAGCAAAAGATGTACCTGGTACATATGGTTCTACAGATCCAATGAAAGTATTCATTATGTCTGTTCAATCAACTCTAGTCGAAACGGGTCGAAACAAGTAGAAATGGATTGACAGTTGATCACCTGTCTCTTTCCAATTGACTTCGACCGATTTCTACCAAGTCGAAGCTAATCTTGCTGCCGAGCTGGATTGGTTTCGACTAGTTTCAACTTGCTCCATTGAACAACGACCTGACTAGTTTCGACCAAAACGTTGGCTCGTTGAACATCTATCAGTTAACAGAAACCAGTTGAAACCGATTTTTACTAACGATTGAACGAAGCTATTGTTTCTTAACTTTTGCTGTCGAGAAAAAAAAATCCTCAGAGAAAACTCAATCAACAAACCCAAACTGTTTATGTCGCGCGACACTATGGAACAGATTGGTCAGTTTTTTTTTTTGTTGCACTGTTGAACGCGACAAAATATCGATTTACTGCAAACAATCTCAAGTGTTGCAAAGAATGGATGAACTAAATAATAACCGAAGGTATAACTCACCTCTCTTATTGCGCTCACGAGAAATTTCTCGCTTTACAGCTTGACCAAAATTACCGCCGAAAAATGCAATGGTGGCGAAAGAACGCTTTCAATCCCAAGATGCTCTATATGATCGGATAAAACGCGGTTTTGAACAAAATCCGGTTCCACAGCACAGTCCACCTTCTTAATACTTCCTTCAAAACCACTATTTAAGCACACGTTATTTGTTGAATATCTGGCTATTCGGGTCGGGCCCACTGATTTTTGACAGCTGAATAGAGTGAAGGCAAACGTAAACAAAAGTTGTATAAAAAGTGCGATTTCAATTTTGAATTTTTCAGCTAATACAAATTAGTTCGCAGAAACTGATGATTACAAAAGTTTTAATGAAGCTTCAAAAATCTTTTAGCATTGCGTTTTTATTTTATTAAACTAAGTTTAGTCGAGTACTGAGCGGTTAAAGTGAGTGCTGATAATTTGATCATGAAATCGACCTTATTTAAATAGTGAACTTATCAATTAAAAAGTAGTAATGTTCAACTTTTTTCTACTTTATATTGAAGAGAGATAGTTGAACAATCACCAGTAATAGGGTTTTGTATTTATATAGCTGCTAATTTGTGTGAAATCGTCTTCGAAGTAGGTTAATTTTTCGCATCATTTTGTATGTTTTTGGATATCTGTACAAACACGTGAAAAGGATCTATCTCC
>NC_073692.1:45009756-45078756 GCF_029784155.1 Uranotaenia lowii | reverse complement strand
CAGAAGCATTCAGCATGACGGATTGCGGCGAAGTGCATCATTTCCTTGGGATCAAGCTGGTCTACGATCGAAACCATGGAACGCTCCGGCTCTCGATGGAAGCTCACGTCGATAAAATTTTGGATCGCTTCGGCATGAGTGAGTGCAATCCAGTTAAAACACCGATGGAAAAAGGCTTGCAGCTCCAGCGCAAGGGATTACCTACCAAGGAACCATATCGAGAACTACTCGGAAGCATAATGTACACTATGCTTTGTATTCGTCCAGATATTTGTTACCCTGTTGGATATCTAGGTCGTTTCCAACAGGTACCCTGTGAAGAACATTGGAGCTGCTTGAAGAGGCTCACCAGGTTCCTCAAAGGCACAACGAAAACAAGCTTGTTATTTCGTCGAAATGAAAACGCTCAGCCTCTGGTGGGTTTCGCCGATGCGGATTGGGCGTCTGATGTTGAAGACCGGAAGTCGGTAAGCGGATTTATTTTCAAAGTTTTTGACTCCACAGTTTCTTGGTCAAGCAAAAAGCAAGCGACTGTGGCATTATCCTCCAGTGAATCCGAATACATTGCCCTAAGTTCTGCTGCTTCTGAGGCGATTTGGTTGGCCGGACTCCTGGCTGATTTGGAAGTCAAGGAATTGAAACTACCGGTAACTATCTACGAGGACAATAAAGGATGCATTGGTATGGCGAAGAACCTGGACACGAAGCGGACTAAGCATATTGATATCCGCCATCATTTTCTGCGGGATCACGTTGCGAATGGCACTCTGAAAATTGAATCAACAACTACTCATGATCAAGTGGCCGATCTACTTACCAAGGCGTTGGATCTAACACGTTTCCAGTTCCTGAGTCGAAGATTAGGTCTCACCGATTGAGAGAGGGTGTAATCGAAGAAGCCCTTTAAGAGCAATCGGTTCTATCGAAGCAATCTTTTTTAAGACTGTCAGCGTTTTTTCATTCTATCAATAAACTTCTTTGAAACTACACGCGTTTTCAAGTTATTTCTCAAGATACCATCAAAAAAAAATTATGATTTCCGGAACCATTCGAGGATGCTGATCATGCTGATTCGAAAAACATCCCCGTGTTGGGATTCATAGGATGCAACAACAATATCAGCCTGACGCTTTCCGAATGGTTTTTTTATGTTCAGTTTTGGAAATAAATGTGAATTAAAAAGGATACATGCGGCGTATTTATTCAAGACACAAGCAAAAACCTTAATATTTAGAAAAAATATCAATATTTACGATAATAAATTTTAAAATTTACATCCCTGTGTATTTTTACACGACGGCTTTTGTGATCCAATCTCGTGCATTGATTTCGATCTAAATTTACACGCCTCAAAAATTACATCCTCGAAAAAAATACACCGTGATAGAATTTTACATCAAAATCGATGTTCCGTTTTCGTGCATCGTTTTCGATCTAAATTTACACGAATTTTTCTTGCTGTGTAGTGAGATGTAAATCGAAGGACAATAACCCACCTAATTTTAGGTATTATTGATTAATAGTGTATGAAAACCGCGGTGATGTTCGTTTGACAGCTGTCATGCATGTCAAACGAACGTCACAAAAACGAAAAGGACGGACCCGCGCCGCGCGCGCTTTGTCGTTTCCAAAATGCCTGCAAGAAAATGAATGTATGTAAAACGTCGTCAAGCTTGTTTTTTCCACGCACCTTTTTCGTATACGGCTCTTGGTTGATGGCTTTTTCTGGCTGCTGTGTGACGTTCAGCCAAAGAGGAAAGAAAAAGAAGCAAGAGTAGCCACAATAGCCGTTCGTTTCACTCGTTCGCTCGTATCGGTGAGACTCGCGTAAAAGAATAGGAAGAAAAAAATTATTTCTCGGTGCGATTCGTCGTCGTCGTCGCCTTGTTGAAAAAGGGAAAATTTTCCTATTTGCTACTGTCGGGTTTCACGGGGAATCCGTTCCGAAAGTGTTACTATCTATTAACGACCAATTAGCGTTGGGAAGATTGTGGTTTGTGCAAATCTTTCGGTGTGCACCGTTGATTTTTTTTTTCTGCGGAGCCATCCATCTTCTCTTTTCCTTTGGCGAGTCTTTATATTGTGTGATTGTATGATGGTGGCGCAGGAAGTGTAAAAAGAGTGCAATATTTTGTTGGTCCGGAACGACGAAAATCGGAGATTGCGAACGGCCCCGAGCTTAGTGCCCCCGAGTGCCGTTTCGCTTCACCGTACCCAAATGTAGTCGGTATTGCGAAGTTTTTTTTTATGCCTGTGAGTGCCCTCTTGCTGCCACAAAGCAGAGTCTCCACGGCACGGGAGTAGTGAAAAATTTCTTTTTTCTCCGTGGTTATCGTTTTGTTCCTCGTTGGACGGGGAAGAAGCAAAAAACGAAAAGCGGTGCAATTCGTAAAACAAGAAAGAAAAAGCAGAAGAAGGAGAAGTAACAGTAGTAGCAAGAAGTAGACAAAGAAGAAGAGTCTTCAAGGCGAAGGAGGGACAACTGGCAAAAATTCTTTCATTGGGCTCCGAATGAACGACACATAGCAGAATAGAAGAAGAATCAGCGTGAAAGTAAAGTAGTGAAACACCCTTTTCTGATGTAAGAAGTCCGCCAACAAAAGAAACATCAACAACAATAAGACAACAATCCTTGATTAAGGACATAGATACGAGGAAAAAAAGAAAAGTAAAAGGGCTGCTTCATTAATAAAGTTCCGAACTACAGGAAGTTTGAAACGGACAAATTTGTTGTTGGCTGAAACAGCAACAAACGATTTTGACGATTGTTCTTTTTAGAGCAAAAATTTCAACTTGGAACTGAGAAGATAGATTGAAATTCCGCAGAACAAAGCGAAAAAGCATCAACAACATCGACACGTTCTTTTGTTCGTTTGAGAAAACTTTGAGACTGGATCCTGAAAGCATTTCTTGTGATTTGATACGTTCCGTATGAATCCGGACTCTACCGAAGGCAAAACGGAATTTAAAGTTGGATCTAAATTTTTAAAAATTGACTTTGCTGACAACCGCAAACGGAAATCATCACAAACAACCCTAGACTTGCTACTCTTGTGCAATCGGACAGAGTAACCAAACTTTAAGCTTGAAACTCGACATTTTTACGGAAAGCAAAAGGTCATAAATCACAGCCCTATCTGGCCGCGTCCTGACTTGAGAGTAGTCATCAAATGTACTGCTGGAAATGATTATTACAAAGGACGAAGTTGTAAACTGGTTCAAAGATTTGAGGAGCTACAACCGGATAGATACGATGTGCACTCTGCTCAATATGTGCCTTCCATTCGAGCTGCGCTTTCTGGGCACCTGCCTGGAGGAATTGGGCCGGCGCGATGCCCAGGAGTTGCGGGGAGCCGATCTGCGGATTAATAATCCGCAGGAGTTCCTCATCGACATTGCTTCCTGCCAGAGCGGGGAACCCACGGATGTGAAGATTCGGCGTAGGATGGCACTGTTCCTGTCGCTGCTTCGGGCCTGCAATCATACCTGCGTCAATGAGCTCTTCAAGACGCTAGAAAGCTGGGACAATCGGGACTTTAATCGGGTCCTAGATGAGGACGGTTTGCAGGAGCTGCTGCTGGTCTACACCATGGCTACCAACCATCCGGTGTTTAGCTTCGAGCAACGCATGAAATGTGCCGATTTTTATAAAAAGCTTAGCAGTTGTGAGCTGAAACCGATGACACCGGAAACGGTGGATCTAACGAATACGACGCCCCCACCACCATCCATACAACAACACCAGCAGCAGCAACAGCAACAACAGAATTCTGCTCAGCCACCGCAGCAGCAAAGTCACTCGGTGCCGCCTCCGCCACAGTCCCACGGAATGCAAATGCCCCTGCCACCCCCACAACAGCAACAGCAGGCTCCTCCGCCAGGGCCAACGCATACGCCACTTCCGATTCCGGGTTTCCCGCAGCCAGCCATGGCACAGGTATGTGTAACAAAGCTAAAAATATATAACTAATTCATTACCTTATTGCCCTTATCAAATTGCTTTGTCTCACATTTTGTTGTTTAAAGAAAATTAATGAAATGACCTTAAATCTTCTGTTTTTCCCGTACTGAACGTCACGAAGATCAGAAGAAAAAATTATGTGCTCGATTCCTACGTTCAGCAACGAACGTCCAATCTGATTCTGTGTTTCTGCATTTGCTGTCAACTAAGAAAGACACTGTTTCACTCAAGTCCATGATTCATGGAAAAAAGAAAGAAAATTAAACCCTTCAATATTCTTTTTATTCCTAAACTTGATACAAATTATCTTTTTTTCGTTTACAAAGGGAAAACAGTTAATTTTTTTTTGATGGTAATGCCAAGATTACAGCCTTGGTAAAATCATTTCTCAAGGATTAGTAGTTGATGGTTTGTTATTCCTTCAATTGGGTTCAGATATTGAATAAACTTTGTTTGGAAAGAACCAGGTCAGTTTTAAAATATGGCCCAGAAGACTTGGCTAGTTAAGCATTGCTAGCGTTACCACACTCATGACTCAAAAATGGTGGAAGGAGCAGGTTTTCGTGTCAAGACTTCAAACAAAAACTAAGTTTACTTTTCGGCTAGAAAACAGTCAAGCAAAAAGTTCAATAATCTGCAGATTCGGAGATCATTGTACTCATTGTACTCATTGTACTTAAATTAGTGTACTCTGACGTTTGATAATGTATGGAAGAACCCACGTTTGATGGTGATCGATGCTTAGTCACATTCACGGATGACTACTCACTACACTTCACAGTAATCTACCTAATGAAACGCAAGATCGCTCTTGTGTTGCTCTTGTTTTTGAGAAGTTCAAGTAGTTTGAAACGATATTTAAATCAACAGTTGTGTAAACTAAGATGTGATAATGGTCGTGAGTACATTGACCCAAAATTTCAAGATTTTTGCAACGCAAAAGGCTTCCAATTGATTCTAACTACACAGTATAATCCTCAGCAGCATGGCGTGAGCGGAAGAATCAGCAGCACGTTGGATAAAGTACAGGAAATGTTCTAAATATGAGACCTTCCAAAGTAGTTTTGGGAAGAAGCAGCCTATCTCACACATCACATATCCACATTGTGATGTGGACAATAAGATGCTATTCGGAAATTGATATGACAAGAAACCTGACTTCAGCAATCGACGCATGTTTGGCTGCCATGCGTATGCTCTATCACCTAAAGAGAAGAGGCAGGGATTGGACCCTATTCCAAAAAGCTTATCTTTACGGGTTTCGCAAACGACGGTTACAAGTTATACAACAATTCTCACGTACAGTCGCGATACACCGTAACGTAGTCTTTGATGAGCAAGAAGAGGTAAATCGTCGAAATTAACCTGTTAATTCTACAATTGCGCAACTAGCAAGCCAAAATACGCCAGTATTAGAACCTCTAGCAAATAGTTCAAAAGCGTCTAAGAACTTCGTGGGTAACAAAGAATAGCATCTCTTGGGTAACAAGGATGTTGAAGAAGAGCTCGAAGCCATCGAACGAGGCACAAGATCTTGACAGCCCCACTGACGGCGAATAGGAGGTTGGATCACAACCGGTTCCTGTTTGTGTTTCACCGATCAGACGTAGTACGCGCGATAGAAGCGCGCTAGAATTTTACACTGCCCAGATGACAACAGAAAATATCGATGATCCACAAACTGTTGACTAGTTGCAGACAAATGATGATTGGCCAAAGTGGAAAAAAGCCATCAGCGAAGAGTTGAAAGTCTTGAACGGATACAAGACCTGGATGACAGTCGAGCACCATTTTTTTTTTGCCTGTGCACAACATTGATGTCCTCGATTAATAACGGAAAAGCAATCATTGGCAAAGTAGAACCCCTTTTCTATTTGCGAAACACCAAGTTTCTTAGCGATAGTTACAAGCTCCTCGTTCGTTACTGGCTCGATATCATGGACTTCCGTGTCGTACAGGACTACGTTGGGTCATGGTGCGGGAAAAGATACGCAAGCGCAACGATCTTTTTACATGTTTCTGGCACTTCTCGGCCCCTTGGGTTGTCTTCTACGCTCTAGCACAGTGCTCTGTAACATTTATTAGTAATAGCTCGCTGGAGTGCTGCTCAAGAAACGGCATCTCGCGTATCTCGAATTCATCGCATGGCTTTCAATTTCAGAGGTCCACCAGTAAACCAATCGTCGTCATCACTTGAATATACCTCATCTGGACATGGTCCCAAGGGTTTCCCCAAGGCGGGGTTCTATCACCGTTGTTATGGTCCTTGATAGTGGACGACCATCTAAACAAACTTGTATCCATGGGATTCGAAGTTATTGGCTTTGCAGACGACGTAGTAATTATAGTTCGGGGAAAACATGAGAATGTGTTGTCTAATAGAATGCAAACTGCACTCAACTAGCACTATTTTGGAGCAGGGAAGAGAGACTGAACATAAACCCTTCCAAAACTACTGTGATAGCCTTCGCTATGAGACGAAAAATTACATTTATACCTCTAACATATTATATGTTAGTATAATACTAACCTCTAACAACAGCCTTATGGGTTTGCCTTAAAGGAGTAGAGAAAAATGGGGACTACAGCCGAAAATTATCTAATGGATATTTACAGCTATTATAAGTCCCAAAATCTTTTATGCCTCCTTTGAATGGTGGACCAAAATTTGTAATTTGTAATTTATTGATTATCAACTTCAACGTAGCCTGTTAGTTACAATTAACTTTATAGTCAGGTTAAGGAAAACTCTTCTTGAAAATATTCTACTTATTGAGTGTTAATAATTAAAAGAAAAACAAACTATATTATCAACTAAACTAAACTCGATTCAAGGCCGTTTTGAAAGCAGTCAATGAACTAGCCTGCCTTGTCGATAAAGGAAGGGAGTTCCAGCATGAAGCGCCGTAGATCAGGACACTTTTCCTTGATGTCGTAGTATGCTGTGGTATAATAAAGCATTTGGCTCGATCATTTCTTCCTCGTTGTAAATGGTTGAGGAGATATGTTGGCAGGCATTCGTTGTATCCTTGTCGCATAAACATATGCGTCTATGATAGCAGTCCAGGAGATCGCAACCAAGGATACGTTTTCTGGCGACCTCTGTAGTTTCCCTCCGTCTCAGGCTGTACACAAATCTTGCGGCTGATTTGAAGCACCTAAGCAGTTGGTCTTTTCTGGCTGCTGATAAACCCGGAAAGTAAACTACATCGCA
Source organism: Uranotaenia lowii (assembly GCF_029784155.1). Lineage (NCBI taxonomy): Eukaryota > Metazoa > Arthropoda > Insecta > Diptera > Culicidae > Uranotaenia > Uranotaenia lowii. The sequence continues at coordinate 45,071,581 of NC_073692.1, read as the reverse complement.
ATACAGGAACATAGGGATGATGACAGCTTGGACTAGCTTCAACCGAATCGGGACCGTGAGGACGGGTTGGAACTTTCGGAAAGTTCTGAGGGTTTGGAAAACTTTCGCTGATATCTCGTCCACGTGGTTGGCCCAATTTAGGTTGTGATCCATCGTAAGGCCCAGGTTTTTTACTTTTTCCGTAAGCTGAATAGGTTGGTTACAAAAAATTATGTTTTCTGATGGGCACACGGAGCCTACTTTGGTAAAAATTATTGCCTGGGTTTTGTTAGGATTCGGTGACAGAAAGTTCTTCCTACTCCATTGTTCGATTTTCCTCAGATCCAAATTAATTCTCGCCACAAGTCGATCGATTTCAGACACAGGTCCATTCGTGTATATTTGTAGATCATCAGCATACAGCTGATAACTACAGTTCAATAAGGAAGGAAGGCTGTTTATATACAGGCTAAACAGTAGAGCACTTAGACATGAGCCTTGTGGTGTTCCATCTCTAAGTGGTAGTTCGTTTGAGATTTGATTATTACAGCGCACCACTTGGCAACGGTCTGATAGAAAAGATGCTACCAAATCTACAGCAGGTATGGAAAACCCAAATTCCGAGCTTAGCTTTCTAGCTAACAACTGATGGTTGACACAGTTAAATGCCAAGGAAAAGTCGACTAGGACCATAACTGTGCATTGGCCATTATCAAGGTTATTCTGAATATCGTGTGTGACTTTTGCTAGAGCTGTCGTCTTGGAATAACCTTTGCGATATCCGGATGGATTGTCGGCAAGAAGGGGAGGGGTTGTGTTGTGTGAGATACTCAGTAATTTGTGCTAGCAGAATCTTTTCAAGCAGCTTGGACATAGCAGGAAGAACACTGATGGGTCTGAAGTCTTTAGGACCTGTTGGGCAGAGTTGACTTTCGGGATGGGTGTAACAATAGCCTTTTTCCAAACAGTTGGAAATCTACTGTTGGCTATAATGCTATTGAACAGATTATAAAACTATGCAAATTACGGCCCAGAAAAAACTAGCGAAGCTCCAAAGACTAGCAACGCTAGCTATAACTGGCGCAAAGCGAAGCAGACCGAGTGAGGCTCTAAATGCAATACTAAATATACTGCCTCTGCATCAATTCATTGAGTTAGAGGCGGAACGTAGTGCCTTGAGGACAACACTTTGTAGACGGGATTTAGGATATTGATCGCTCGTGACAGAATCTACCAATATCTCCTGGATGGGAAAACTCTCGTGACGTGGACATCAGCTAAGCCGCTGTTAAGTTAGCCTTTCAAGGCGGAATCCAATATGGTTTCGACTTCGCCACTTTGCTAAGTTTCAGATTTAGCTGGATTACATCCAACTTGTCCAACACGCCTGTCCTTGATTTTTGTACGACATTTTGCATGAGCAGTGGCTCCTTTTACAACTGCTTGCTTGCCAGCTTTCCAAGGGTATATTTCAAGAAGCGCTACTGAATAGTAGGTGCATCAAAACAGTTGATGCGTATTCGACGATGGAACGAACTGCAATATTGTATTGCTTTTCAGGCAATACAAGACGCTGAAGTCCTAGGCCAATGGAAATATAAAACCAAGATTGATAGAGACTTTATGAACTACGAAGTCAGTTTGTGTCGTGAATTCCAGCCTTTTATCGAGAATAACACCCAGATATGGTCTACCCGTGCGATGGACTCATCTCCACAGTAAACGACTGTCGCTTATGTAAGAAAGTAATGACGGCAACTTAGTGAGTATTATTGTTATTCGACCTCTGACTAGGATATCAAGCTGATGTGTCGATTACAGCTGCTCTGGAGGATACTACAAGCGCGATTCAATATCGGGCAGTTGTTCTTGCCCCAATAAGCGGAGTGGTTGAATTAAGTAATATTTTCGGGCCTTTGGTCCAATTTAGATGGCTTGCTTTAAGAAAACCGAAAGAAGTAGAGAACTGTGGAGAAAGAGGACAGGGTTCAGCAAAACAGGAATAGAGCAGTTTAGAAAAGAAGCTGTTGATCTGATGTAAGAATGTATAGAGAAGTTACCATTTTTGTTGATCAGTCGATCAAAAAAGCTGAGACAAGGATGAATTACTGAAATAAGATTTCTGGTGACTTAAGAGGATCGTTATGGAATTACAAGAATACTAAAAGACGAACACGAAATTATTGCGACACATTCAACAAGGCATAACTTTTTTACAATTGGGTAAAAAACAATCAAATTTTGCACACTTTCTCATTGATGTGTATTGTTTACATGCTGTCAAACTCGAAGTCGTGTTTTTCGATTCAACGAAAATGGAGGTGAACCAACGCGAGTCGAGAGAACAAATTCTTTCCAAACAGCTGGAATTTCCTGATCTGTCACACCGGCAGTTGGGAAAAATGTTGAACATTCACGATTCAATCGTCTCCAGAGTGTTGAAGCGGTTCCAGGAGCGGTTGACATTAGACCACGGCAAATGAGCTGGAAGAAAATCGGGATCGGAGAACAAAAAGACGGAGGTAAAGGTGAAGCGGATGATTAAAGCAAATCCCAACGTTTCAAGCCGTGATTTGGCTGAAAAGATCGGCATGTCGCAAAGCTTCGTTCAGAATGTAAAGAAGAGTGCTGGACTACATTCATACAATGTACAGGATTTCCCAAACCGCGATGAGCGGCAACAATCGACGGCTAAGACTCGGGCACGGAAGCTCTACGAGAAGATGCTGACAAAGTATGGTTGCTGTGTGATGGACGACGAAACGTGTATAAAAGCCGATTCTAAGCAAATTCCGGGGTTGAAGTTTTTCACCGGAGAGAGCAAGTTCGATGTGGACGACAAATTTAAGAAGAAAAAAATGACGAAGTTCGCCTCGTTTGGCAAATCTGAGTGCCTCGAGAAGCGCCTTTTGCGTTCTTGCAGCTGCACGACGAAGCTCCGCTGTCTTCGCCAGATTTGGCATCATGTCACTATTCTAAAAGTGTCCTGGAATGGTATGAGTTCAATTCTGTCCATTTGGTTCCAAAGGACATGAACTCGCCAAACTGCCCGGAGCTTCGCCCGGTAGAGCAGTACTGGGCAATAATGAAGCGGAAACTTCAGGAGAGCAAGAAGACAGTCAAAGACGAGGAGTACATGTTAAGAAAATGGAAAAAAAACTGAGAAACTGATACCGGATGACACTGTAAAGACTTTGATGGAGGACATCAAGTGAAAATGCGTTCAATTTTACACTCAAGGCTTCCGATACTTGTTCTTATCAGTAGGTCGGGAAGACATCTGTAGTAAAATATAAAAGAGAAAACTATAAGTTTTCTGTGTTATAAGTGCTTATACTTCTTGATCATTGGATTGAAAGGATATTTGAAGTTGAAGGAGGTTGAAGTTTCTATGAAAATGGCAAAAACAAACTATAAAGAGCGACTTGTGAGGACAGCGGACAGACGTAACATGCAACATCAGTTTTTAGCTGCCCCGTTTATATTCATAAGTATTTTGCGGGAAGTAAAATTATAGTTTGGCTATCCTTAACCTAGTTCTACACAAAGAACGAAAATGTTTCGTAAAAGTAGCAAACACAAAAAAAAAAATTACTAGCATAAACCTACAACTATCCATGCTGGTAAAATATATTTACTGACTGTGGCGACTCGAACCAGTAAAAGTGTCGCCAGTCATCGGATGCAACCAATAATCACTAACTCGGCCAACTGTTGTTGTTGTTAAGGAAGGTACTGGCTGCTAGAGCTGTTGGTCATCAGAGGCCGCACTAGTGGACTAGATATACTTGAACATTACGCACACCAATACAACCAAAACGAACAACCGAACGAAAAATGAATGGGCTTGTTTAGGTATAGGTACCCAAGGAGGGTGCTGGTTGAGCCTATGGGGGGAAATGATGACGACGTACCGCACATAAATTGCATTCTGGACGCGCACGGAGTTATTTTGTTTTTCAATGATTCTGGCGAGGAGACGACGCATCCCGGATTCCAAGCAACAGCAACAACAACAAAAACAACGCCACCACAACCTACAATCATCAGCCTAGCACCGGGGCACCGAACCTTCAATTCAATCAATGTGCGTCGCCCTGTCCCGTTGCTGGAGCCTGTCTGCTCTGTCTTCGCTCGCAGCTTTTGGTGAGGATTGCCTGTTTGCGGAATTAAAAATTCATACGCTGCTATACGTTGGAAATCTATTCGTACCCATGTTCAAACTGTGTGTAGACAATATGAGTCATTGGGCTTGAGCTCGGGCTCGTTTATTTGCGTTCCGTTTTACTGCTAGTTGCTGAGAAGATTTGACTCAGGTGAAAAAAGAAAAAAAATCTTCTTTAATTAGTTTGAATCTTGATTATTTTAGAAAATACTTAGGTATTTCTTAAAATAATTTTTTGTACAATTATATCGATCGAAGCATACATTTTCTTTCAGTCTTTGGGCCTAATTTTTGACTACCGGAACTGCACAAGAAGCATGTTCTACGTTTAATGAATGACTGAAACACATCACCGTTCGGTTGGGTTTACATTAACACTGGAAGCAGCACATACTTACGATCTGCTTCAGCATTGCAACGCACTAATGAGTGACTAATTGGCACTGATCGTTCCAATTTTTTTTTATCTTTCTCCTTTCTTTCTCTTTCCATCAGATAATCCAGCCAGACGGTAGCATGCCGGCGCATATGACAGTCGAAGGCCTCCAGCAGATGCAGATGCAGATACCTCAGGACTTCACGATGCCTCCGCCGTCTACTTTGCCTCACTGGGCACTCCGTAATACCGTGTTCCAGGTGGGATTGGATGTGAGTGCACCTCATGCTACTTACTCCTCTAGTTCTCCCCGTACTACCTTCTCCACATCAAATACCCTGCCCCTGCCAATTTTTACCAATACCACTACCACCACAATGATCCACCAAACCCCTCAAACTGCCATCATGAATATCATTCCCACCGTCGTCCCGACGAGCGGCGGCGGCGGTGGTGGCCAGAATCCATCATCCAGTAGTAGTTCCATTCCGGTGTTGAGTCTGAGTCTTGGCCGGATGGGCCTCTGAAATATGCTCCCCGCTGCTACTGCTGCTATTCCTTTTCAGACCTCGTTTCCACCACCATCCTCGTCGCCACATCACCTGAGCAGCAACCCATCGTCGCCGATCCAGAGCCGCACAGCTAGTCCGACGAGGATTCCCCTCAGCAGCGTGCAGCATCGTATCAGCCGGAACCAGCAGCCGACGCCGGCGGAGCAGCAGCAGAACACGCGCCAGCATCCGTCGGAACACCACCAGAGGTCGGAGCGAGATCCCCAGCAACAACAGTCGCAGCAGCCGCAACAACAGCCCCTAAAACCAGTCGATGAGGTTTGTGTTTGTTAGTGTTAAGTTAGTCGTACGTTCGTATCATGAGCTCTGTGAAGTATGACCTGACCTTAGGCCGGAACAAATATCAAATTCTTGTTTTGTCACCCCCGTTCGATTTTCCGAAAAATCCGAAGGAGAGAGTAAATAGGGTTTAAAGAATTTATAATTCGACAAATTCAACAAATATTCAAATATGTAATAACAACATCAAAAGGCAAAATGTGGAAGATGTGAATTTTACAACGTTTGTTCAATGTGTTCCAATTGATTATTTGAATTATTTGTTGCTTAACCCTCTCTCGTATTGTTTAACTCCGAACGACAAAATAAGAATTTGAAATTTTCTCCGGCCTTCTTCGGGTGTTCAATAAGGTTTTGCGGTTCTACGAGAGAGAGCGGCTGCTATAAGCATATTTCTTTCATTATGTTGTAACACTCTCTTACCTCACAAGAAGTTTCAGTTAACTCTTTGTTTTTAAAACAACTAGTTTTAACGTAGAGAGGGATCCAAAAAAGAGGTATGTTACGGAATCAAAATTTGGCGAAGTTATATCAATCTGAATAATAACTAAATAGATAGGTATGTCATAGAGATTAGAAAAAACCAAATTTGCACCAAATTTGCAAAGCAATCGGTATCTGTTACTTGTTTGGGTGGCAGCCAAGTGAGTCATGTCGAATTTCAAAAACCGCCGATATAAATTTTGTAGATAGGCCTCGAAAACAATCGGACTTGATTTAGGGGTGCTTTAAAGCGCTCAAAGTTTCGAAACATACCTCCTATTTTTAGACCACCCCAGTACACACCCTATGGATCCGCGTATTAGGCAGTCTTTCCCGAGCTTCGCAGTCCAGGATTGGAACTGATGATTTGGAATCTTGTTGAAACACATGTTTTAGACGTTTAGGAAGATTGTCGCGGAATACTTATGTGTATGTCAACGATAATTTTTTTCCCGAACCCAAATACTTATTGGAACACCTGGTGTAGATACATTGGGGCTTAGCTAGTTGTATAATTTAAACATGTAAGTAATCTTATGCATCACTATGTTAGCGCTGAAGTGATCTAGCGGATAGGCTGGCGCGAGTCTGGTAACCCAGGCGTACTGGGTTCGATTCCCGGTATCGGCAAGAAAACTTTTGGGTTCGAATCCAATAAGTTTGCCGTCAGGTAAAAGATGTGTTTCCATATTTATAAGTTAATATATAAACTAAATATTCAGAGGGAATGCATCTGGGGCCAAAGAGACTATTGCAAGCGGAGGTCTCTGAAGGTTGGATGCCTTCTCTCGACGAACCCATCCGCCGTGGAAAAACCTGAAAGGCAATTCGATGGAAGCCACACACAAGACAATAGGACATTTAAATCTAAATCATTAAAATTCTCATTGGTACTTTTTTGGTGATTTTAACACCTTTGAATTTTATCTTGCATTTGCGATATACTTTTCAAAGAATGTTCATTGTTTATAAACGTTGGCATTCCTATTTTATGTTATCCCTAATTCTGCTCAGTCAAACTCCTATTCTGCGCATTTTCACGTCCCCTAGCAAAATGCGTTTGAAGTTTGAATACATTCAGGGCCGATATTATGAGGTTAACTGAAGTAGGATAAGTTGATTGTAGTAAATTGAAAAAAAAGATCGATTTTTGCTTCAGTATCACTACGTTGTAGCTAATGTGGCCATCTTATGTTCTTCTCTTACATTCCAGTCGATCCTGTTGAACGTCGATCAAGCAACGGCACTGACTCAGTTGCAGCAGCTGCGAAATGGCTACCGACCTAGCCACAATACGTTGCCTCGGCAGTCCAACAAACTGAGCTACGTGAATCATATTCAATACCATCACCAGCAGCAGCAACAGCAGCAGCAGCAGGTTCACCAACAGCAACAGCAACAATCTGGTTTCCACGGACCAACGAACCCCGGCGCTATGGGTGGACTTTCATACGCGTTAAACAACATTAGTTTGATTGATTTGACGCAGAAGTCTAGCAGTGATTCGGGTAGCTCGGCAGGGGACATTTCGCCACCAGAAACACCTGGATTGAGCGCGGTCCCATCGGCACCGCAAGCGAACAACAACAATATCGGAGGCGTGGGAGGTGGATTGATTCGAAGTCGTTCATCGAACATGGGTAGGATCAATGGTGGTCGGCCGGATAAGCAGCAGCAACAACAGCCGCCTCCACAACAATTAGGTAGTACTGTGATATATCCTCCAACTGCGGCCCAACAGCAGCAGCAACAGCAACAGCAGCAACAATTCGTCGGTGGTAGTAACGATATAATGGTAACATCTGCTACACAAAATTTAATTAGTTCTAGTAATAATAATAATACTATGAATAATAGCAATGGAGGTAACAATAGCGTAGTGTCGAACGCTGTATTGCTAGGAGGTCCGACGCATACGGCCGGCAATGCGAATATCGTACTAAATTCCCAGCCACAGTTTACGGCTCCCTATCCACCATATCATACGGCGCATTTGGCTGCAACACGACCTGCCCTTATAACAGCGCACGCAGCGACGGGTCTTCCACCAGGTACTGCATTCCGATCGCCGACGGCTGCCTATCCGACGATGCAGCACAACGGTGAACTTATTTACCCTTTCCCGGCCCAGGTGGCAGCTGTCGGTGGGACTATTACGTTCCTGCAGCCGACACCTCCTGCTCCGTTGACAGCTGGCGGTGGTCCGACCATGCAAACGATACGGACTCAACCGGTAGTGCCTGGTTCCCAGATGCAGCCACCAACCCAGCAACCCCCGCTTCTTCAACAACAACCGCAGAAAATGCCGACAGCCTACACTTCACCAACAGTCCCTTGCCCCGCGCACCCTCCAAGTGCAACTACTCCCACGGGAGGATCCGTTGTCGGCGGAATGTATTCTTGCCCCGCGCACCCTCCAAGTGCAACTACTCCCACGGGAGGAACCGTTGTCGGCGGAATGTATTCTCCGCTTTCCTGCTTCAATTGTGGTTCTCAGAAACATAACGGTCTCGACTGCCAAGAAGCTTCCATGGAAGACGTAACGCGGAATTCCATCTACAAGCTGGATTACAATGCATCAATGATGGCAGCTGCCGCGGCTGCTGCTGCTTCGTCTGGCGTGTCTCCACAGCAGCTGGTTTCCATGGGTCTAGTGGCCGGAACAGCACCACCATCAACTGCATCATCACCCGCCACCGCTACTTCCTCGTCTGCCGCCGGGGTCGTATCGGTCTCAGCAGCCGTACTTTCCTCATCATCTTCGTCTTCGTCTTCACCCGCATCGTCGTCGTCCTCTTCATCGTCGTCGTCCTCTTCTTCATCGTTAGCGTCTACTTCGAATGCGTCCTCGACTACGACGACGGCACTGCCACCAACACATCAACATCAACACCAACAGCCGCCACCACAGTCCCAGCAGCATGGTTCCAACCTTCTAATTAGCAGTAGTAGTAACAATAGCTCGCTAGACGTTTCCGCATCTGTAACAACACAAACAATAAATAATCAAACGGATAGCAGTAGTAGTAGCACTATTAGTAAGTGATTATCAATCTAAACTAATCGTAAAAAAAAGAATGAAAAAAACACATATTCTTTAAGAAGAAAAACTAATTAAAAGTAACTAGTGAGTATACTCTCCAAAAAAGGATAAAAAAATAAAAAAAGTTATAGGAAACAAAAACACACAATATAAAAAGTCAGCATCAGCAAAACGAAAAAAAAGATAAACAAACGGGGATACATATAGTTTTAAACAAGAAATCAGACAAACAAAAAGGAATGATTTTGCTATTATGATTACAATCAAAAACCCCGGGACAGACATGTGCTCCTTCCAGTCAGAGCTCTTTTTTTTTTGTTAATTTAACAAAACAAAATAGATAGTGTACTACAAATGAATAAAAAAGAACAAACTAAAAAACCACTATATTTCGATCGATTGATTGTTTCAACTTTTTGTCATGAACGTTGTGTGCCATGTTTTTTTTTCAACTGATTGTTATTTTAAATGGAAACGCCCCAGCAAAAAAGAAACAAAAAAAAAACACGAGAAATTATTAGGAATGAAAAGTAAAAAGTGGTGTAATGATGCTGGTGACAAACCGATTTTTTGAAGCTGAGCTTATGTTTTAGAATATAAATTAATAAAAGTTATAAAATTCGAAGAAACGAAATCATAAAGACTTGGTACTGACTGGTGTTATGGAGCACATTCGATTTAAACACAAACAAACACACACACACATTTAAAAAAACACACCTAGAGACAACACATAAACATACTCACGCAAACGGTGGGGTTGAACGTATCTTATTGATTAGGATGAAATCCCGCGCTCCGCAAGGCTAGAAACTCAATTGGACAAAGAGAGTTTTGTTTTGCGTTTTTCTTGTTTTTGTTTTTTTTTGTATAGGACCCCGGAAACAAAACATGTACTCAGAATATTTATTTTTATATACAACACATAATACACCTACTTCCTAAACGTGTATTTTTTATATTTTGTCAACAAACAGCACGATTATCGCTAGAGCAGCGTGCGTGCTTTGCTAGTAGACCCTTTCCTTTTTTGCATCCTCTTACAATTGTCTAGAATTCTAATTCTACTTAGTATAGCAAACAAAAAAAGAATTGTAAATGAGTAACCTACTAGGAAAGAAACAAATAAAAAAAATCATCCTTCTTCGAAGGAAACCGAAAAAGGTCCCTGAATCCTTCGGCAAAACGAGATGTGGATGGGACCCACCGATAATCAGGAACAAAATGAAACGAAAAGTGAAATCGGAAGCAAAACCGCAAAAAACAACAGCATACACACTTATCCAATGTTTATTTAAAACTTAGTTATGATTTGATGTAATACACAGTGTAAATGTACTTGTTGATAAGGATAAGCCATATGATTTCGTTTTATTCTACATTCTTCGTTTGTCCCTGACTGCCCTGACTTTTGTTTGCACTGCCTGTCCTGCCTCGTTTCGACTCTAGGCCGAATTTATGTTATTTTCCGTTAATTAAGTTTTGAAATTTTTTTCCTAACCCTAAAATTATATTACGGAATACTTCTCCGCGCTCCGAAATATGATAAAACCAAAGGATGACAAAGTTTTATTAAGGCATATTTGTCTCATAAAGTTTTTTTTTTGTGTCGAGTTTTCATTTCAGTTTTGTAGTGTTAGCACAGATGAAGTTTTAGTCAGAGGGGGAGCCGTAATCGTCGTGGCGACTCAACTGTTAGATTTTAATTTACTTGATCAAAGGGAAAAGGATTTTGTATGGTTGCTCTCGAGAACAGATTTCCGTCTTGGGTCGGTGGTGGCTTCCTATAGCGTGATTTCGTAAGCTACTGTAGGTTTATTATTCCTGGCCAGCCTTCTCTCCGGTGTTATCGAACCGTTCGGGTGAGAGATCGTTCTAATAATTAAACGAAACGAGCATTAGATGGCAAAGTTCTGTTGAGTTTAGGACGAAATTTTATATCTACACTGATCTGTGGCGTTGAGTCACCTTCATACACTATGTTCTGGCAATTTTAACTTAAATTTCGCAAAAATACGGAAATCTTTTTTTTTTTTTGAAGAAAACTAATTTTGATTCTTCCAGGGGAGCATGGCATATATGTCCGTGTAAGTAAAAACTTATTAAGAAAACAAGAAAAAAGTTTCTCTAGAACTAAAGATTTTTCTACAGATTTTCAGTTTGAAAACGTCGAAAAGCTAAAAGGTACCTCTGTTGTTTTTCAATAATAAACTTCCGCCTAAGCCTGGAGTAATGGATTCTCATTTTAGGAAAAAATCTATGCCAGAAGAGCATTTCGACAATTTCCTGTTTTGTATGTTTTTTAATTTTATAATTACGCTTTCCTTTTAAAAAAATATTTTATAACTCCACAGGAGGCATTCGTCATTAAGCAAGTCCTTTTTCTGTTTCATGAACTTCACACAGAATTCCCTAGTTACGATTTTGAGCTTCAAGTTTAATTTTTTTTAATGTTTAAGAAAACCCCCACCGGAATCATTTATGGAATAATTAATCCGCGTTTTGGTAATTTTGTAGAAAACAGTTGGTACCTAATAAAAAATTCAGATAAACATAGCTCCTTATCTACCAAAAATTCATCGTTTACATTTTCTTTCTTTACTAAAATAGTAGGTATTAAAATTTCTTATATTGCTATTCCTTTGAAATCCCTTCCTTACTTTTCCCACATTCGCAGAATGAAAATCCCGAAAAAAAGACTTAACCAAACACCATGCACACACAAAATTATTGCGTAAAGTACCACGCGTTCCTTCTGTTCGATTAGAGTTCGAAATTAGTTGCCTACAGTAAGGCGTTTTGAAATTCAAACTTTCGAAGAAAGAAAGCTTACTCGCATGGAAATTTCATGGCTATTTCCGTTACCTGTTCAGTTATTTCGGCTTGAAACTCCCAAAAAAAAGTCCATGAAAAAAACCAATGCAATCATTACAGTAGAAAGAAAAGTTTATGTAACGTTATTTTGTTCTCCCCCCGATGACGTGTGTGTTCGTCAGTTGGTTTCAGCCTGCGTGTAGCATTGCTAAATGGTGGATCAGAAGATAAAAACCCAATCTAAGCGAACAGCAAGATGTAAAATTTATAATAAAAAACCTTCTTTCAAAACAAGATATAACATAATCTAGCGAAGATGAAAATCAAATCAAGTAATGGCAGTTTTGAAATTAACTTCGTTTAGGTTTTCGAATATCCTACGGAATAAACCAGAATAAAGAAAATAAAATAAACAGATCAATAGGAATGTTAATGTTCGAACCATATTAGAAAACTAAAATGGGCATGAGAAGAAAACGAATAGATTAATGTGATTTTTGTATATAAAGGACGACGTGTGTGCGAAATGAAACAAAGGAAAAAAACGGAAGACTGAGCTTCTAAAGCTCAAATGGTTTTTTTTTGTAAAATATAGAAAGGAAACATTTGATTGAGATTGAAGCTTACAGTTTTAGCGCGGTTGTGTTGAATTATTTTCTTAAAAAATCTTATCATAAATTTATCATGGATTATCAACTTGTTCAGTGAAACACATAATAAGTCGTTTCGAGCCTCAATTTAAAACATATTTTAACGCCCAAAACACAAAGTTGAATGAGCAATTTCATACCCATGTATTGGGAGCTTATTATGAAGCTTTTATTATTCTATCAAAATTAGTTCTACAAAATATTGCGGCATTTCGAATCAAATTTCTGAAAATTTTCTCAAATTCCTGAATTCTGGGGGCCTATTCTTTTAACTGCATGACGTGACCCGCGTAATTTTACTGCGTCGTCCGGAGTCCAGGAAATGTTTCAGGAAGGGAATGCAATCGCCGCTCATTTGAGCATTTTCAGAATGAAGCGGAACAACGAGATAAATTTTGGCAAGTCACGTTTCGAGATTGGCAAAGTATGTTGGGATTTAAAAAAATTCAACAAATAATTATGTTGTTCCAAATTTTAAGAACAAAATAAAAATGCACAAATCATTCTAAACTTTTTCTGGGTTGATTTTTTTGCATCAACTGTATTGATCATGTTCTTTAGCCATGGCCTGTGAAATATGAATAAACCTTCAAGTGAAATCAAATTGCTTTGAAGACTTTTATTTGGGGTATTTGGGGTTGTTTTTTGAAAGAGAATTTGAGCTGGAAAATTTGGTACCACACAAAAAGCCCTCGTAAGCGAATGTATGGTACATAGAAATATGATAAACTCAAAATCTAATGGAAACAAAAATAGAAACCTAAACGTTTCCATTAGCTTTTTTTTGGAAAACAATAGAATAGCTAGAGAACTACGTAAAACGTCTCTTACTAGAAAATTTCAGATCATAAACTTCATCACTCACAAGCGCAGTTCTAAGAAAAACACTTAACTTAACAAATTTAAATATGCGCGATCATTCACACCCGCAATCATCATTTTAAACTACATAATGTTTGAAGACGAAAACTTTCAAAAACTGCGCAGCAAAGGCGGGTTTGGTTTTTTGGAAAGCCGAATGTGTGATAGCGAAAATAATTTGAAAAAAAAAACAACCAAAATAGCGTCGGCTAATCGAATGTAACTTAGTGGGAGAAAACTGCAAAATATTGGATATTAAAAATAAACAAACGCGAAAAGAGGAAGTTTGCAGAATAGAAAACACGGAAAAGATAGTCTATTATATGGAAAAGCTGTATTTATAAAAAAAGGTCAACTAATAAATAAAACTGATAATTTAAACAAGTTAAACATGAGACATTTTTCTATGCGGCTTCGAAAGTGTTTCCGTTTCTTAGAATAGAAAACAAAACCACAAAAATGACAAAAATGACAAAAATGACAAAAATGACAAAAATGACAAAAATGACAAAAATAACAAAAATGACAAAAATGACAAAAATGACAAAAATGACAAAAATGACAAAAATGACAAAAATGACAAAAATGACAAAAATGACAAAAATGACAAAAATGACAAAAATGACAAAAATGACAAAAATGACAAAAATGACAAAAATGACAAAAATGACAAAAATGACAAAAATGACAAAAATCACAAAAATGACAAAAATGACAAAAATGACAAAAATGACAAAAATGACAAAAATGACAAAAATGACAAAAATGACAAAAATGACAAAAATGACAAAAATGACAAAAATGACAAAAATGACAAAAATGACAAAAATGACAAAAATGACAAAAATGACAAAAATGACAAAAATGACAAAAATGACAAAAATGACAAAAATGACAAAAATGACAAAAATGACAAAAATGACAAAAATGACAAAAATGACAAAAATGACAAAAATGACAAAAATGACAAAAATGACAAAAATGACAAAAATGACAAAAATGACAAAAATGACAAAAATGACAAAAATGACAAAAATGACAAAAATGACAAAAATGACAAAAATGACAAAAATGACAAAAATGACAAAAATGACAAAAATGACAAAAATGACAAAAATGACAAAAATGACAAAAATGACAAAAATGACAAAAATGACAAAAATGACAAAAATGACAAAAATGACAAAAATGACAAAAATGACAAAAATGACAAAAATGACAAAAATGACAAAAATGACAAAAATGACAAAAATGACAAAAATGACAAAAATGACAAAAATGACAAAAATGACAAAAATGACAAAAATGACAAAAATGACAAAAATGACAAAAATGACAAAAATGACAAAAATGACAAAAATGACAAAAATGACAAAAATGACAAAAATGACAAAAATGACAAAAATGACAAAAATGACAAAAATGACAAAAATGACAAAAATGACAAAAATGACAAAAATGACAAAAATGACAAAAATGACAAAAATGACAAAAATGACAAAAATGACAAAAATGACAAAAATGACAAAAATGACAAAAATGACAAAAATGACAAAAATGACAAAAATGACAAAAATGACAAAAATGACAAAAATGACAAAAATGACAAAAATGACAAAAATGACAAAAATGACAAAAATGACAAAAATGACAAAAATGACAAAAATGACAAAAATGACAAAAATGACAAAAATGACAAAAATGACAAAAATGACAAAAATGACAAAAATGACAAAAATGACAAAAATGACAAAAATGACAAAAATGACAAAAATGACAAAAATGACAAAAATGACAAAAATGACAAAAATGACAAAAATGACAAAAATGACAAAAATGACAAAAATGACAAAAATGACAAAAATGACAAAAATGACAAAAATGACAAAAATGACAAAAATGACAAAAATGACAAAAATGACAAAAATGACAAAAATGACAAAAATGACAAAAATGACAAAAATGACAAAAATGACAAAAATGACAAAAATGACAAAAATGACAAAAATGACAAAAATGACAAAAATGACAAAAATGACAAAAATGACAAAAATGACAAAAATGACAAAAATGACAAAAATGACAAAAATGACAAAAATGACAAAAATGACAAAAATGACAAAAATGACAAAAATGACAAAAATGACAAAAATGACAAAAATGACAAAAATGACAAAAATGACAAAAATGACAAAAATGACAAAAATGACAAAAATGACAAAAATGACAAAAATGACAAAAATGACAAAAATGACAAAAATGACAAAAATGACAAAAATGACAAAAATGACAAAAATGACAAAAATGACAAAAATGACAAAAATGACAAAAATGACAAAAATGACAAAAATGACAAAAATGACAAAAATGACAAAAATGACAAAAATGACAAAAATGACAAAAATGACAAAAATGACAAAAATGACAAAAATGACAAAAATGACAAAAATGACAAAAATGACAAAAATGACAAAAATGACAAAAATGACAAAAATGACAAAAATGACAAAAATGACAAAAATGACAAAAATGACAAAAATGACAAAAATGACAAAAATGACAAAAATGACAAAAATGACAAAAATGACAAAAATGACAAAAATGACAAAAATGACAAAAATGACAAAAATGACAAAAATGACAAAAATGACAAAAATGACAAAAATGACAAAAATGACAAAAATGACAAAAATGACAAAAATGACAAAAATGACAAAAATGACAAAAATGACAAAAATGACAAAAATGACAAAAATGACAAAAATGACAAAAATGACAAAAATGACAAAAATGACAAAAATGACAAAAATGACAAAAATGACAAAAATGACAAAAATGACAAAAATGACAAAAATGACAAAAATGACAAAAATGACAAAAATGACAAAAATGACAAAAATGACAAAAATGACAAAAATGACAAAAATGACAAAAATGACAAAAATGACAAAAATGACAAAAATGACAAAAATGACAAAAATGACAAAAATGACAAAAATGACAAAAATGACAAAAATGACAAAAATGACAAAAATGACAAAAATGACAAAAATGACAAAAATGACAAAAATGACAAAAATGACAAAAATGACAAAAATGACAAAAATGACAAAAATGACAAAAATGACAAAAATGACAAAAATGACAAAAATGACAAAAATGACAAAAATGACAAAAATGACAAAAATGACAAAAATGACAAAAATGACAAAAATGACAAAAATGACAAAAATGACAAAAATGACAAAAATGACAAAAATGACAAAAATGACAAAAATGACAAAAATGACAAAAATGACAAAAATGACAAAAATGACAAAAATGACAAAAATGACAAAAATGACAAAAATGACAAAAATGACAAAAATGACAAAAATGACAAAAATGACAAAAATGACAAAAATGACAAAAATGACAAAAATGACAAAAATGACAAAAATGACAAAAATGACAAAAATGACAAAAATGACAAAAATGACAAAAATGACAAAAATGACAAAAATGACAAAAATGACTGTTTTTACGGAAATTCGGGTTTCGGATAACAATGTAGAACTTCACTCGATTTGCATGAATCACTTAACCCGTTTATTAAAGTGCTACCAAAAATTGAAAACTGAAGTCAATGTTGAACTGTAATGATTTTATTTCAACCAACGGTAATCAAAGGAAAGATATAGAGTACTGCGCGCGATGGGTTTCTACTCGCAAGTGAAGTTTTTTATTCCTCCGTTTTGTGCGGATGTTCGGTCAGCCAAACAAACTGACCAAGGGTAGACATGATTCGACAAAGAGGATGCGCGCAATAGATGTGGCGAAATCTGGTGTGGCGCGATTACACCCAAAACTACGGTATCTTATAATTTGTGCGAACATACCGGCCGCCTTGAAATACTAGGGAATTTCAAAAAACTATCTACTTCAAATCTGCACTATTGAAAACCACACGGCTGTCTGTTGTATACTACGATGGTTGATACTGCGCTGACTGCAACTTGTTTACAGGCCGCGAAATCTCACTTCGACGCACCGCAACCTGAGAGAAGAAACGAGTCAATATCCGAATTGGACGTTGAATTTGAAGGGTACTTATCGGATGGCTGCAGTGGGGTGACAGGTCCGACCCGTCCGATCGCAACCGCGTCACCCCTGATTACTTTAGAGCTGGATCTCTGGTCAGACTAATGGCGTCTGGTTGCACGCTTGCAACTGAAAGGCTGGGAAAACTGCTTAACTAGGCTAAGTTTACTATCGGTCTTCACCGGAAGCAATGAAGACTTCGTAATGATGACGATGATTAGGCTACTGCCGCTGCTACTGCTATAACTGTTGTTTCGTTAGACGGGCTCAGGATGGATACAGGAAAGGGAATTCCAGCACGATGATCCGCAACCTGTGATGGAGGAACGGATAAGTGTCCGTAATGGACTTTCGTAATGGATGGGTACTTAACGAAGGTTAGCGGTGGGGTGACAGGTCCGACCCGTCCGATCGCAACCGCGTCACCCCTGAAGGCTTTGGTGCTGGATCCCTGCTCAGACTAGCATCGTCTGGTTGCACACTCGCAACAGATGAAACGGAGAAACTGGACGATTATCGTTGATCGGAGTTTTTATCAATGTGTCCCCAAGGAAGGCACGATTACTGACTGCGATAGATGATAGGTGTGGACTCAGCGACGAACTGGATATTGCACTGGATTAACATCAACGCGTGCACAAACGACGAACCAGGAGAACAGCGTTATCTAGCAGCAACGGTTGGTAGTAGCATAAACGGGGAAGGTTGAGTTCTCTGACTGAGCAAAAACTGGTGTATTGCTAATCATCTGAACGCGTCTACTAAACTCGTCTTTTGTTTGGTGAAATTGATGGTGACTGTGTTTCGGTCTTCTCTTTGATAACGAACAATGTTTGCTGTGGTTGATCAGATGCTTCCTTTCTAACGAGGCTGGTACATGTTGCCACCGGCCGCCGACACGAATAATGCTTTTCATTTTCTGCTCTGGAACCGTGCCTGATATAATCCAGCCAAAAACGGAGTTTTGGAACCTAGGACCATCATCGGACACTTTGAAGCGACCATTGGAGAGCAAATCGAAGAAGACCTCGGCACCAATAATAAGGTCTATTTGCCCGGGCTCACCATAATTGGGATCAGCAAGTATCAAACTATTTGGCAAACTGCTTACAGACACACGACAGGCTGAGACGGTATTCGAAATCTCAGGAAGAACATGAAATGTTATCGAAGAGCTAAACGAGGAAATTCCCGATACACGGGGAAGAACGGATGCCACCACCTGCTTCGTCGAGACTGTTGTTGAACCACCAATCCCTTGAACGATATGACACTCGGAGGAACTCTGAAGTCCTAAACGTTGGCAGAACGAAGAGCTCATAAAGTTGCCCTGGGAGCCGGAGTCCAGGAGGGCTCTGGCTGACCGTAATTTTCCAGACTGGTCCTGGACGCGTACGATTGCCGTCGACAGCAGCACTTGGCGTGGTGGTGTGTGTGTTTGTGTGGGATGTCCAAGTGTGTGATGGATGTCTTCAGAGAAGTCTGGCATTTGCATAACTGTGAACGATGATGAAGTTTGTGGTCTGGGATGTGGACTATTGGAAGGGATCGGTTGGGATGTTGGAGATGGTGGTGGGGATTGTGGAGCTTGACGTACTGACGGCGGCGAATTCATATGGATTTGCGAGACGGAGGATTGAGGGTCTGGATGCAGCAACGAATGATGGCGCGATCCACAATGATGACACGAGCCTCTGCTACAGACACGAGCCACGTGACCGGGTGACAAACAATTCAGGCACAGTCGAGCCCTCTTCACTGAAAAGCCACGTTCTTCAACTGTACACTTCAAAAACTTTACGCATCGGAAAGCTGAATGGAATTCCTCTGCACAGAATGGACATTTGGCGGAAAAATGAGGACTGGGATAGCTTACTCCGAAGCTCGTCTGGTTCACCTGGGATTCAGCAGCAGTGGGTTGATGTGCAAGGGTTTGCAGAACAGAACAATGATCTTTTAGAAAGCGTATCAACTCCTTGAACTTCGGTACTTCTCTGGAATTGTGGTACGTTTCCCAGTGGCGCAACGTTAACGGGTCCAACCGAGCACAGGCCATGTACACCAGCAAAGTGCTCCAACCGTCGGATGATTCACCCACTTTTGCCAGCATTTGAATATTGTTGTCAAAATCTCCTATCAGTTTACTTAATTCATCGTAGCTCTCTTTGCGCATCACCTCAGCATTGAAAAGCGCATCGAGATATGTTTTGACTATGAGTTTGCGATTCTCATATCGACTTGTTAAAGCAGCCCATGCTACTTCGTAATTGGCTGCCGTAATCTCGATCGAGCCCACCTCCTGAAGCGCTTCTCCTGTCAGCGCTGAACGTAGGTAGGTGAACTTGTCCATCGCCGAAAGATGGTTGTTAGAATGGATGAGACTGTTAAAAGAATCACGGAATGTTATCCAAAGCTTGATCTGCCCATCAAAGCTTGGTAGAGATATCTCGGGCAGTTTAACGCGCGCCAAACTTGACGATGACCCGATCGACTCCTGGGAACTGGTGTTCGGCGCTTGTCCAGCATTTTCAGATCGACGAGCTAATGATTGGAGGTACAACAGCTCACCCTTCATCGTGCAGTAATCGTCCTCTTTCTGCATAGATATGCTGTCATTTTCTTCGGCCCGTGCGGTGATCAGCATCAGCTCCTGCTCAGGATCGTCTACCCCGGTCACCTGGTCAGTCTGCAGCTCGATATCTGCCCGCACTAGCTGAAACTGCTTGAACGCATCGTCCAGGCGTTCTATGCGTACGCCGATCACTTCGCTTCTTACTGCACTATTTTTTGCGCTTGCAATAAACTGTCGCACTGTCTCGAAAACACGACACTGGCTACTTTCTAACTTGTAAAGCTCTCGCAAGTCGCGCATTATTACACTAATCACTGCACAGTTCTCACAGTTTCAGCTAGGCTTTCACTTTTGCACTATTTTCACTGTTTTGCACTGAATTTCGTTATGACAGACCGCTTAAATCGACTCGACGTCTCGCAAAATGATAGCTCAACACAATCACCCCCGCTGACCGAAGACTCAATGTCAGCAATTATTTTACAACCGACCCACTTTAAGTTGCACGGATAAAGCTGTTCCTAATTCTGTCCACTTTATCCAGAAATGCAAAAACAGTAAAATGCCAGACTGTGGTGTTTTTTGCAGCGACCTGCCACCAACTCTCCGAACACACAACAGAAAAAATGATACTTAGCTGTCGGTTATGATGATTGACCAGCTCCTGGGGATCCAGAAATGCAGCACAAACTACTATGTTGCGGTTTCAAATCAGCAGTTTTCAACTGTTCACAGAACAGGATATCAAAAAACCACACAGCGCTCGTTGGTTTTTTCACACAACACACTTATTTGGCCAACTATTGGCGGATTCCTTAATGATACAGCGACAGATCGGGGGGAAATTCTTTAGCCAGTATGGCTCACTTTTCACTACAGAACTTTTGATTTGTCCTTTATTAGGACTGCATACACTCGCCCACGTTGGGGGAAATGTTCGATCACACGGTAGCAGATATCACGATACAGCAATGTGTCCACACTGAACTTATTTAGTGCCACAATTAACAATCACGGTAGTTCAAGTTTTCACTTTCACTGCAGTTCACATAGAACCAAACCCAAGCCAAACAAGCCCGCGCATTTCGTAGGTCTTTTGTCCGTCCGTTTTCTTCACACAGAGCACTACACCGCTATTGTTAACTGGTGATACGGAACTAGCGAGTCCCGTCATCCGGCTTCTCGAAGGACCAAATGTTTTTACGGAAATTCGGGTTTCGGATAACAATGTAGAACTTCACTCGATTTGCATGAATCACTTAACCCGTTTATTAAAGTGCTACCAAAAATTGAAAACTGAAGTCAATGTTGAACTGTAATGATTTTATTTCAACCAACGGTAATCAAAGGAAAGATATAGAGTACTGCGCGCGATGGGTTTCTACTCGCAAGTGAAGTTTTTTAACAAACTGACCAAGGGTAGACATGATTCGACAAACAATGACAAAAATGACAAAAATGACAAAAATGACAAAAATGACAAAAATGACAAAAATGACAAAAATGACAAAAATGACAAAAATGACAAAAATGACAAAAATGACAAAAATGACAAAAATGACAAAAATGACAAAAATGACAAAAATGACAAAAATGACAAAAATGACAAAAATGACAAAAATGACAAAAATGACAAAAATGACAAAAATGACAAAAATGACAAAAATGACAAAAATGACAAAAATGACAAAAATGACAAAAATGACAAAAATGACAAAAATGACAAAAATGACAAAAATGACAAAAATGACAAAAATGACAAAAATGACAAAAATGACAAAAATGACAAAAATGACAAAAATGACAAAAATGACAAAAATGACAAAAATGACAAAAATGACAAAAATGACAAAAATGACAAAAATGACAAAAATGACAAAAATGACAAAAATGACAAAAATGACAAAAATGACAAAAATGACAAAAATGACAAAAATGACAAAAATGACAAAAATGACAAAAATGACAAAAATGACAAAAATGACAAAAATGACAAAAATGACAAAAATGACAAAAATGACAAAAATGACAAAAATGACAAAAATGACAAAAATGACAAAAATGACAAAAATGACAAAAATGACAAAAATGACAAAAATGACAAAAATGACAAAAATGACAAAAATGACAAAAATGACAAAAATGACAAAAATGACAAAAATGACAAAAATGACAAAAATGACAAAAATGACAAAAATGACAAAAATGACAAAAATGACAAAAATGACAAAAATGACAAAAATGACAAAAATGACAAAAATGACAAAAATGACAAAAATGACAAAAATGACAAAAATGACAAAAATGACAAAAATGACAAAAATGACAAAAATGACAAAAATGACAAAAATGACAAAAATGACAAAAATGACAAAAATGACAAAAATGACAAAAATGACAAAAATGACAAAAATGACAAAAATGACAAAAATGACAAAAATGACAAAAATGACAAAAATGACAAAAATGACAAAAATGACAAAAATGACAAAAATGACAAAAATGACAAAAATGACAAAAATGACAAAAATGACAAAAATGACAAAAATGACAAAAATGACAAAAATGACAAAAATGACAAAAATGACAAAAATGACAAAAATGACAAAAATGACAAAAATGACAAAAATGACAAAAATGACAAAAATGACAAAAATGACAAAAATGACAAAAATGACAAAAATGACAAAAATGACAAAAATGACAAAAATGACAAAAATGACAAAAATGACAAAAATGACAAAAATGACAAAAATGACAAAAATGACAAAAATGACAAAAATGACAAAAATGACAAAAATGACAAAAATGACAAAAATGACAAAAATGACAAAAATGACAAAAATGACAAAAATGACAAAAATGACAAAAATGACAAAAATGACAAAAATGACAAAAATGACAAAAATGACAAAAATGACAAAAATGACAAAAATGACAAAAATGACAAAAATGACAAAAATGACAAAAATGACAAAAATGACAAAAATGACAAAAATGACAAAAATGACAAAAATGACAAAAATGACAAAAATGACAAAAATGACAAAAATGACAAAAATGACAAAAATGACAAAAATGACAAAAATGACAAAAATGACAAAAATGACAAAAATGACAAAAATGACAAAAATGACAAAAATGACAAAAATGACAAAAATGACAAAAATGACAAAAATGACAAAAATGACAAAAATGACAAAAATGACAAAAATGACAAAAATGACAAAAATGACAAAAATGACAAAAATGACAAAAATGACAAAAATGACAAAAATGACAAAAATGACAAAAATGACAAAAATGACAAAAATGACAAAAATGACAAAAATGACAAAAATGACAAAAATGACAAAAATGACAAAAATGACAAAAATGACAAAAATGACAAAAATGACAAAAATGACAAAAATGACAAAAATGACAAAAATGACAAAAATGACAAAAATGACAAAAATGACAAAAATGACAAAAATGACAAAAATGACAAAAATGACAAAAATGACAAAAATGACAAAAATGACAAAAATGACAAAAATGACAAAAATGACAAAAATGACAAAAATGACAAAAATGACAAAAATGACAAAAATGACAAAAATGACAAAAATGACAAAAATGACAAAAATGACAAAAATGACAAAAATGACAAAAATGACAAAAATGACAAAAATGACAAAAATGACAAAAATGACAAAAATGACAAAAATGACAAAAATGACAAAAATGACAAAAATGACAAAAATGACAAAAATGACAAAAATGACAAAAATGACAAAAATGACAAAAATGACAAAAATGACAAAAATGACAAAAATGACAAAAATGACAAAAATGACAAAAATGACAAAAATGACAAAAATGACAAAAATGACAAAAATGACAAAAATGACAAAAATGACAAAAATGACAAAAATGACAAAAATGACAAAAATGACAAAAATGACAAAAATGACAAAAATGACAAAAATGACAAAAATGACAAAAATGACAAAAATGACAAAAATGACAAAAATGACAAAAATGACAAAAATGACAAAAATGACAAAAATGACAAAAATGACAAAAATGACAAAAATGACAAAAATGACAAAAATGACAAAAATGACAAAAATGACAAAAATGACAAAAATGACAAAAATGACAAAAATGACAAAAATGACAAAAATGACAAAAATGACAAAAATGACAAAAATGACAAAAATGACAAAAATGACAAAAATGACAAAAATGACAAAAATGACAAAAATGACAAAAATGACAAAAATGACAAAAATGACAAAAATGACAAAAATGACAAAAATGACAAAAATGACAAAAATGACAAAAATGACAAAAATGACAAAAATGACAAAAATGACAAAAATGACAAAAATGACAAAAATGACAAAAATGACAAAAATGACAAAAATGACAAAAATGACAAAAATGACAAAAATGACAAAAATGACAAAAATGACAAAAATGACAAAAATGACAAAAATGACAAAAATGACAAAAATGACAAAAATGACAAAAATGACAAAAATGACAAAAATGACAAAAATGACAAAAATGACAAAAATGACAAAAATGACAAAAATGACAAAAATGACAAAAATGACAAAAATGACAAAAATGACAAAAATGACAAAAATGACAAAAATGACAAAAATGACAAAAATGACAAAAATGACAAAAATGACAAAAATGACAAAAATGACAAAAATGACAAAAATGACAAAAATGACAAAAATGACAAAAATGACAAAAATGACAAAAATGACAAAAATGACAAAAATGACAAAAATGACAAAAATGACAAAAATGACAAAAATGACAAAAATGACAAAAATGACAAAAATGACAAAAATGACAAAAATGACAAAAATGACAAAAATGACAAAAATGACAAAAATGACAAAAATGACAAAAATGACAAAAATGACAAAAATGACAAAAATGACAAAAATGACAAAAATGACAAAAATGACAAAAATGACAAAAATGACAAAAATGACAAAAATGACAAAAATGACAAAAATGACAAAAATGACAAAAATGACAAAAATGACAAAAATGACAAAAATGACAAAAATGACAAAAATGACAAAAATGACAAAAATGACAAAAATGACAAAAATGACAAAAATGACAAAAATGACAAAAATGACAAAAATGACAAAAATGACAAAAATGACAAAAATGACAAAAATGACAAAAATGACAAAAATGACAAAAATGACAAAAATGACAAAAATGACAAAAATGACAAAAATGACAAAAATGACAAAAATGACAAAAATGACAAAAATGACAAAAATGACAAAAATGACAAAAATGACAAAAATGACAAAAATGACAAAAATGACAAAAATGACAAAAATGACAAAAATGACAAAAATGACAAAAATGACAAAAATGACAAAAATGACAAAAATGACAAAAATGACAAAAATGACAAAAATGACAAAAATGACAAAAATGACAAAAATGACAAAAATGACAAAAATGACAAAAATGACAAAAATGACAAAAATGACAAAAATGACAAAAATGACAAAAATGACAAAAATGACAAAAATGACAAAAATGACAAAAATGACAAAAATGACAAAAATGACAAAAATGACAAAAATGACAAAAATGACAAAAATGACAAAAATGACAAAAATGACAAAAATGACAAAAATGACAAAAATGACAAAAATGACAAAAATGACAAAAATGACAAAAATGACAAAAATGACAAAAATGACAAAAATGACAAAAATGACAAAAATGACAAAAATGACAAAAATGACAAAAATGACAAAAATGACAAAAATGACAAAAATGACAAAAATGACAAAAATGACAAAAATGACAAAAATGACAAAAATGACAAAAATGACAAAAATGACAAAAATGACAAAAATGACAAAAATGACAAAAATGACAAAAATGACAAAAATGACAAAAATGACAAAAATGACAAAAATGACAAAAATGACAAAAATGACAAAAATGACAAAAATGACAAAAATGACAAAAATGACAAAAATGACAAAAATGACAAAAATGACAAAAATGACAAAAATGACAAAAATGACAAAAATGACAAAAATGACAAAAATGACAAAAATGACAAAAATGACAAAAATGACAAAAATGACAAAAATGACAAAAATGACAAAAATGACAAAAATGACAAAAATGACAAAAATGACAAAAATGACAAAAATGACAAAAATGACAAAAATGACAAAAATGACAAAAATGACAAAAATGACAAAAATGACAAAAATGACAAAAATGACAAAAATGACAAAAATGACAAAAATGACAAAAATGACAAAAATGACAAAAATGACAAAAATGACAAAAATGACAAAAATGACAAAAATGACAAAAATGACAAAAATGACAAAAATGACAAAAATGACAAAAATGACAAAAATGACAAAAATGACAAAAATGACAAAAATGACAAAAATGACAAAAATGACAAAAATGACAAAAATGACAAAAATGACAAAAATGACAAAAATGACAAAAATGACAAAAATGACAAAAATGACAAAAATGACAAAAATGACAAAAATGACAAAAATGACAAAAATGACAAAAATGACAAAAATGACAAAAATGACAAAAATGACAAAAATGACAAAAATGACAAAAATGACAAAAATGACAAAAATGACAAAAATGACAAAAATGACAAAAATGACAAAAATGACAAAAATGACAAAAATGACAAAAATGACAAAAATGACAAAAATGACAAAAATGACAAAAATGACAAAAATGACAAAAATGACAAAAATGACAAAAATGACAAAAATGACAAAAATGACAAAAATGACAAAAATGACAAAAATGACAAAAATGACAAAAATGACAAAAATGACAAAAATGACAAAAATGACAAAAATGACAAAAATGACAAAAATGACAAAAATGACAAAAATGACAAAAATGACAAAAATGACAAAAATGACAAAAATGACAAAAATGACAAAAATGACAAAAATGACAAAAATGACAAAAATGACAAAAATGACAAAAATGACAAAAATGACAAAAATGACAAAAATGACAAAAATGACAAAAATGACAAAAATGACAAAAATGACAAAAATGACAAAAATGACAAAAATGACAAAAATGACAAAAATGACAAAAATGACAAAAATGACAAAAATGACAAAAATGACAAAAATGACAAAAATGACAAAAATGACAAAAATGACAAAAATGACAAAAATGACAAAAATGACAAAAATGACAAAAATGACAAAAATGACAAAAATGACAAAAATGACAAAAATGACAAAAATGACAAAAATGACAAAAATGACAAAAATGACAAAAATGACAAAAATGACAAAAATGACAAAAATGACAAAAATGACAAAAATGACAAAAATGACAAAAATGACAAAAATGACAAAAATGACAAAAATGACAAAAATGACAAAAATGACAAAAATGACAAAAATGACAAAAATGACAAAAATGACAAAAATGACAAAAATGACAAAAATGACAAAAATGACAAAAATGACAAAAATGACAAAAATGACAAAAATGACAAAAATGACAAAAATGACAAAAATGACAAAAATGACAAAAATGACAAAAATGACAAAAATGACAAAAATGACAAAAATGACAAAAATGACAAAAATGACAAAAATGACAAAAATGACAAAAATGACAAAAATGACAAAAATGACAAAAATGACAAAAATGACAAAAATGACAAAAATGACAAAAATGACAAAAATGACAAAAATGACAAAAATGACAAAAATGACAAAAATGACAAAAATGACAAAAATGACAAAAATGACAAAAATGACAAAAATGACAAAAATGACAAAAATGACAAAAATGACAAAAATGACAAAAATGACAAAAATGACAAAAATGACAAAAATGACAAAAATGACAAAAATGACAAAAATGACAAAAATGACAAAAATGACAAAAATGACAAAAATGACAAAAATGACAAAAATGACAAAAATGACAAAAATGACAAAAATGACAAAAATGACAAAAATGACAAAAATGACAAAAATGACAAAAATGACAAAAATGACAAAAATGACAAAAATGACAAAAATGACAAAAATGACAAAAATGACAAAAATGACAAAAATGACAAAAATGACAAAAATGACAAAAATGACAAAAATGACAAAAATGACAAAAATGACAAAAATGACAAAAATGACAAAAATGACAAAAATGACAAAAATGACAAAAATGACAAAAATGACAAAAATGACAAAAATGACAAAAATGACAAAAATGACAAAAATGACAAAAATGACAAAAATGACAAAAATGACAAAAATGACAAAAATGACAAAAATGACAAAAATGACAAAAATGACAAAAATGACAAAAATGACAAAAATGACAAAAATGACAAAAATGACAAAAATGACAAAAATGACAAAAATGACAAAAATGACAAAAATGACAAAAATGACAAAAATGACAAAAATGACAAAAATGACAAAAATGACAAAAATGACAAAAATGACAAAAATGACAAAAATGACAAAAATGACAAAAATGACAAAAATGACAAAAATGACAAAAATGACAAAAATGACAAAAATGACAAAAATGACAAAAATGACAAAAATGACAAAAATGACAAAAATGACAAAAATGACAAAAATGACAAAAATGACAAAAATGACAAAAATGACAAAAATGACAAAAATGACAAAAATGACAAAAATGACAAAAATGACAAAAATGACAAAAATGACAAAAATGACAAAAATGACAAAAATGACAAAAATGACAAAAATGACAAAAATGACAAAAATGACAAAAATGACAAAAATGACAAAAATGACAAAAATGACAAAAATGACAAAAATGACAAAAATGACAAAAATGACAAAAATGACAAAAATGACAAAAATGACAAAAATGACAAAAATGACAAAAATGACAAAAATGACAAAAATGACAAAAATGACAAAAATGACAAAAATGACAAAAATGACAAAAATGACAAAAATGACAAAAATGACAAAAATGACAAAAATGACAAAAATGACAAAAATGACAAAAATGACAAAAATGACAAAAATGACAAAAATGACAAAAATGACAAAAATGACAAAAATGACAAAAATGACAAAAATGACAAAAATGACAAAAATGACAAAAATGACAAAAATGACAAAAATGACAAAAATGACAAAAATGACAAAAATGACAAAAATGACAAAAATGACAAAAATGACAAAAATGACAAAAATGACAAAAATGACAAAAATGACAAAAATGACAAAAATGACAAAAATGACAAAAATGACAAAAATGACAAAAATGACAAAAATGACAAAAATGACAAAAATGACAAAAATGACAAAAATGACAAAAATGACAAAAATGACAAAAATGACAAAAATGACAAAAATGACAAAAATGACAAAAATGACAAAAATGACAAAAATGACAAAAATGACAAAAATGACAAAAATGACAAAAATGACAAAAATGACAAAAATGACAAAAATGACAAAAATGACAAAAATGACAAAAATGACAAAAATGACAAAAATGACAAAAATGACAAAAATGACAAAAATGACAAAAATGACAAAAATGACAAAAATGACAAAAATGACAAAAATGACAAAAATGACAAAAATGACAAAAATGACAAAAATGACAAAAATGACAAAAATGACAAAAATGACAAAAATGACAAAAATGACAAAAATGACAAAAATGACAAAAATGACAAAAATGACAAAAATGACAAAAATGACAAAAATGACAAAAATGACAAAAATGACAAAAATGACAAAAATGACAAAAATGACAAAAATGACAAAAATGACAAAAATGACAAAAATGACAAAAATGACAAAAATGACAAAAATGACAAAAATGACAAAAATGACAAAAATGACAAAAATGACAAAAATGACAAAAATGACAAAAATGACAAAAATGACAAAAATGACAAAAATGACAAAAATGACAAAAATGACAAAAATGACAAAAATGACAAAAATGACAAAAATGACAAAAATGACAAAAATGACAAAAATGACAAAAATGACAAAAATGACAAAAATGACAAAAATGACAAAAATGACAAAAATGACAAAAATGACAAAAATGACAAAAATGACAAAAATGACAAAAATGACAAAAATGACAAAAATGACAAAAATGACAAAAATGACAAAAATGACAAAAATGACAAAAATGACAAAAATGACAAAAATGACAAAAATGACAAAAATGACAAAAATGACAAAAATGACAAAAATGACAAAAATGACAAAAATGACAAAAATGACAAAAATGACAAAAATGACAAAAATGACAAAAATGACAAAAATGACAAAAATGACAAAAATGACAAAAATGACAAAAATGACAAAAATGACAAAAATGACAAAAATGACAAAAATGACAAAAATGACAAAAATGACAAAAATGACAAAAATGACAAAAATGACAAAAATGACAAAAATGACAAAAATGACAAAAATGACAAAAATGACAAAAATGACAAAAATGACAAAAATGACAAAAATGACAAAAATGACAAAAATGACAAAAATGACAAAAATGACAAAAATGACAAAAATGACAAAAATGACAAAAATGACAAAAATGACAAAAATGACAAAAATGACAAAAATGACAAAAATGACAAAAATGACAAAAATGACAAAAATGACAAAAATGACAAAAATGACAAAAATGACAAAAATGACAAAAATGACAAAAATGACAAAAATGACAAAAATGACAAAAATGACAAAAATGACAAAAATGACAAAAATGACAAAAATGACAAAAATGACAAAAATGACAAAAATGACAAAAATGACAAAAATGACAAAAATGACAAAAATGACAAAAATGACAAAAATGACAAAAATGACAAAAATGACAAAAATGACAAAAATGACAAAAATGACAAAAATGACAAAAATGACAAAAATGACAAAAATGACAAAAATGACAAAAATGACAAAAATGACAAAAATGACAAAAATGACAAAAATGACAAAAATGACAAAAATGACAAAAATGACAAAAATGACAAAAATGACAAAAATGACAAAAATGACAAAAATGACAAAAATGACAAAAATGACAAAAATGACAAAAATGACAAAAATGACAAAAATGACAAAAATGACAAAAATGACAAAAATGACAAAAATGACAAAAATGACAAAAATGACAAAAATGACAAAAATGACAAAAATGACAAAAATGACAAAAATGACAAAAATGACAAAAATGACAAAAATGACAAAAATGACAAAAATGACAAAAATGACAAAAATGACAAAAATGACAAAAATGACAAAAATGACAAAAATGACAAAAATGACAAAAATGACAAAAATGACAAAAATGACAAAAATGACAAAAATGACAAAAATGACAAAAATGACAAAAATGACAAAAATGACAAAAATGACAAAAATGACAAAAATGACAAAAATGACAAAAATGACAAAAATGACAAAAATGACAAAAATGACAAAAATGACAAAAATGACAAAAATGACAAAAATGACAAAAATGACAAAAATGACAAAAATGACAAAAATGACAAAAATGACAAAAATGACAAAAATGACAAAAATGACAAAAATGACAAAAATGACAAAAATGACAAAAATGACAAAAATGACAAAAATGACAAAAATGACAAAAATGACAAAAATGACAAAAATGACAAAAATGACAAAAATGACAAAAATGACAAAAATGACAAAAATGACAAAAATGACAAAAATGACAAAAATGACAAAAATGACAAAAATGACAAAAATGACAAAAATGACAAAAATGACAAAAATGACAAAAATGACAAAAATGACAAAAATGACAAAAATGACAAAAATGACAAAAATGACAAAAATGACAAAAATGACAAAAATGACAAAAATGACAAAAATGACAAAAATGACAAAAATGACAAAAATGACAAAAATGACAAAAATGACAAAAATGACAAAAATGACAAAAATGACAAAAATGACAAAAATGACAA
Organism: Uranotaenia lowii; assembly: GCF_029784155.1. Lineage (NCBI taxonomy): Eukaryota > Metazoa > Arthropoda > Insecta > Diptera > Culicidae > Uranotaenia > Uranotaenia lowii. The sequence continues at coordinate 45,039,676 of NC_073692.1, read as the reverse complement.
AAATGACAAAAATGACAAAAATGACAAAAATGACAAAAATGACAAAAATGACAAAAATGACAAAAATGACAAAAATGACAAAAATGACAAAAATGACAAAAATGACAAAAATGACAAAAATGACAAAAATGACAAAAATGACAAAAATGACAAAAATGACAAAAATGACAAAAATGACAAAAATGACAAAAATGACAAAAATGACAAAAATGACAAAAATGACAAAAATGACAGAAATGACAAAAATGACAAAAATGACAAAAATGACAAAAATGACAAAAATGACAACAATGACAAAAATGACAAAAATGACAAAAATGACAAAAATGACAAAAATGACAAAAATGACAAAAATGACAAAAATGACAAAAATGGCAAAAATGACAAAAATGACAAAAATTTCAATAATTACAATAATGATCGTTAGGACATATTTTGATTTTTATTATTTTTGTTCTTTTGTAATTTTTGTTATTTTGGAATGTTTTGTCATTTTTTATTTTTTTTAAGGGTATTTTTATTCTTGTTACAAGTTCGTCCATTTTTAATTAAGTGTCGGATTTTAGAACAACTCTTCTTGAAAAAATCTCTACATAATCATTTAAATGTTTTAATGTGGTTTGATGCAAGTTGTGATTTATGCATTTTTGCACTGAGGACAAACATATCTTATTATCGTAGCTCTCGTTCTGCGGATGTGATATGCTTATAAAAGCAAGTCTCAAGTTGTAAAATAAACGACAACACAATTTTCAACAAAATCAAACCAGGCACCACAGAACAAAATTTTACAAAGTTGATAGATTAGACTTTAATCTATCAAATTTGTAAAATTTTGTTCTGTGGTAGTCGAGATACAAAACTTCGTGCTAAGCTATTTTTTCAGTTAGATTTTTTTCGCGTTTTTAAGTTTTAAAAGCCTTTACATTCCATATGGTGTTTGGACAACTTTCAGAAAAATACGCGCAAAGAGAAAACTTCGTATTTTTCCCCTTTATCTCTGAGGGCCTTATATTGTTAACGGTTTTTCGAAAATCGGTTTTCCCAGACAGCCAATTTTGGGCTCGTTTTTTTCAAATTTCCATCAGATCTTTACACGAAAAATAATTTTCACTTAAAAAATAAGTGACATCTGTAGTAAATTCTCGCCATACGTAATTTCATTTGAATTTCAAGTGATGGGTCAAGTGAATTCACTTAAGTGACCGGTCAAGTGAATTACACTATGACGTTCGAGTTTAATTTATCTGAATTTCTAAGTAAGTTTCTAGTTAATTATCTCTCGCGTTTTTAAATAAAAGAACATTTATAGAACACCACTTCGATTTCAAATACTTACATTACGCTTCCGCCATAAATTTGTTGATTGGAAAATTCCATCGTAATCCCAAGGCAGATCGGTTACTGCGGATAGTTCGACTTCTAAATCTTCCCTGCTGCAAACCAGAAAATCTGTCCAGTTCAACCCACAAGCTGAAACATGATAACACATTTAAATAATTTTTTCTTACATCACGTTTAACACAAACTACCGCCAAAATCGCCTAGTAAAGAATTGGGAAAATCCAAATCCAGCATAAGCTTTAAACGCTGCTCTTTAGAATTTGCTATTTTGAACTCTGAAAATAAACACAATTACAACCCGACATTCACTTGAAATTCAAGTGATGGGGAAGTGAATATTTTTCTCACTTCAAATTCAAGTGACGACTAAAGTGAATGTGGATGAATTCACTTGAAAATTAAGTGACTGCCAAGTGAAATGTATATGTCGCACTTGAATGGAAGAAAATCACTGGATCCTTGTTTTTAAGTGAAAAATCATGTGAATTTTAAGAGTGAATTTGGGTTCAGTGTGGAATTCAAAGGGGGAAATATTGAAACTTTCAGCGCTTTGAGACACTCCTAAATTGGGTCAGATTGAGCTTTAGAAATTTTGGACCGGTCCAGTTTTTGGACCAATTAAAGAAATGTATATTGTCGGGTTTTGAAACTCGATGATGAAATTATTCTTTCTCTCCTTAAAAAAAAACCCGTAAAATATGTCACAACTTTAGAGAAATTTTAGCTACATTCCTCTTATACTAGCGGAAAACCATCACCCAAAAACCAGCTTGTGGTATAGCTCATGTGGCAAGTCAGTTACCTCCTGAGCCGACGTCCGCGATTTTGATCTCAAGAGTCCGATCTCAAGATTGCAACTTTGATATAAAATCGCGAATGCCATAGTGTTTAAAATCGAAATAAAAATAAATCACCGGCACCGCTTCCATCGCCTTTTGAAGAAAATTAGGGACTTAATGGAAACACCCACCTTAGCCCAAGAGACAGGCGGGAGAATGCACGTGCTCGAATTCAACAACATTCGGAAGGCACCAACAAAGCAACCCATCCATCCAATCGCGTAGTCGATGTTTGATCGATAACGATAGCATTCGTTGCTGAGACCAAGCCCACCGCAAGTTGCTATTTCGGTCGGTATTTTAGATGTTTTGATTGGTTGCGTTTTTATCTACTTACTGATTTTCGCACCCATAGTTGCGATCCAGGTTGGTATTTGTGTTTGTTTATTTTCTGATAGCGACGACTGGCTGCGTTGCTACCGGGTTGCTACATAAACGCATCCTGTAACAACCTACTGCTCGAATGCTATTTCTCGAATCAAGTTAGCAACTGTTGGTGCAATGATGGGTTGATAAATATGTTGCTGAATGAACTCGAATCGAGGTTTAGCAACCATTTGTGGGCTTGGTCTGATAGTAGGTAACTTCACTTCAAATAAACAATTTACACATTCAGCTGATTCTTCATTCGTACTACATTCATTCTTAACTGTGCCACTGACGATTGATTGAAGATTGATTCCAGCCAATTATTGCAATTTTCCTAGTGCCTCAGTCCGATATTCGAAGTTCAACGAACGATGTCGCTGCTGACTGTTGAAAATATTAAGCAAATACAAAAATTATTCAACCCGGACAACGAGGATAGTGATTCCGATCAGGGAGAAGAGCGTCCCGGGACTGGCGCCAATCAGTTGGGTTTGTGTGAGATTAAATTTGATTCAAACAGTTGTCGTTACCATAAACTCTTATTTTAGGTCCTGGTAGCATTGGGGAGCCCAAGAGGGCAAAACCTAAGAAGAAGACTCTTGGAGACCCGGAAGAACATGTCAAAGCGAGTTCATATGCTCCCTTGAAAGAAACCTCCAATGAGGAACCAAAAACTTTGGAAGAGTGGGAAAAACAACAGGAAATCGAATGTTCCAACTTTCTCGAGACAAGACCCAGGCCTGAGTATAAAATCTCCTACAAACAGACGCTGGCCACCGAAGATTTGTTCCTGCAGATGGGTGGGAAAACTCCCAGCTCCTGTAGCTGCGAAAGTATGGTGGTCGAAGTTTTTCTGACCGGAGAAACCGTCGGTATTCAGCACATCGATCTGGCGGTCGAAGAGCAGCAAATCATAGTGCAATCGCCAAAGTACTACCTCAAGCTGGCACTGCCCCACGCAATTGATCCGGACAAGGGAAATGCCGCTTGGTTGTCGGATGAGAAGATCCTCAAGCTGACGTTGAAAATGGTGCGAGAATTCGACTATGTCAACTTCTAGGATAATAAAGGCGAAAAAAACGATAATCTAGTATATTTTTCTTTTCTAATGTATGTAGTCTGTGATTGATACTCTTGATCTGAATTGAACAGCCACATTTTAAAACCTTCCAACGCCACCGCCGGAGACGAAAAGTCTCTTCACTTCGACCAGAAGTGGTGCTTCGAAAAATTTAAAGCTCTCCAAACTTGTTAAACAAATCTTCAGATTTAATTGAGCCATTCAAAGCGACAAATGAAAGGCAGAGGACTGGTCTTGCGCGTTACTTACTCTCCTAAAAGGAAGTAGGTAACCATTTCCCAGATGCCACCGGCCCAGATGAATGCCACGAAGCAGTACGTGTGGGTGTTTCTTTTATTGAGTCCTAGCCAGGATCGAGAACGGTCAATAATCGGAGTGTTTATTGGACGCCATATATTGGCTGCACGTTCACGTACATCAACGTCTCGTGAGAAATATACATCGTGGTTCGATTTACAGGTCAACTGTCTACTGGGGCTCTCTTGAGGCGTAAAGTGTTCAATAAATTATGCGAAGCGTATTTTCGAGGGCACCTCATGGCGATGAAAGGATTAAATGTGAAGACAAATTATTATGATAATTACCTGTCCTCGAAATAGGGTACCTACATGTGTATATGAGTTTTCGGGCGGGTACTAAAAAAATTCTTCGAAGCTTTTAAAAAATAGACTTATAGCTGGGTTTTCACCTAAGGTGACTGTAAAAAATTCTCACTTCCTCAACAAAATAGCAAATCAACACTCAAGTATTTGGTTTTATGTGGATTAATATAGAGGAAATAAAATTATAGGGTAAATGTACCTGACTATGAAGCTTAAGGCATGGTTTTGTTTTTCTTTTGTTGTTTTGTCTTTTGTTCAAAATTAAATTTTTGTCATTATTGTCATTTTTGTCACTTTTGTCATTTTTGTCACTTTTGTCATTTTTGTCATTTTTGTCATTTTTTGTTATATTTGTCATTTTTGTCATTTTTGTCATTTTTGTCATTTTTGTCATTTTTGTCATTTTTGTCATTTTTGTCATTTTTGTCATTTTTGTCATTTTTGTCATTTTTGTCATTTTTGTCAATTTTGTCATTTTTGTCATTTTTGTCATTTTTGTCATTTTTGTCATTTTTGTCATTTTTGTCATTTTTGTCATTTTTGTCATTTTTGTCATTTTTGTCATTTTTGTCATTTTTGTCATTTTTGTCATTTTTTGTCATTTTTGTCATTTTTGTCATTTTTGTCATTTTTGTCATTTTTGTCATTTTTGTCATTTTTGTCATTTTTGTCATTTTTGTCATTTTTGTCATTTTTGTCATTTTTGTCATTTTTGTCATTTTTGTCATTTTTGTCATTTTTGTCATTTTTGTCATTTTTGTCATTTTTGTCATTTTTGTCATTTTTGTCATTTTTGTCATTTTTGTCATTTTTGTCATTTTTGTCATTTTTGTCATTTTTGTCATTTTTGTCATTTTTGTCATTTTTGTCATTTTTGTCATTTTTGTCATTTTTGTCATTTTTGTCATTTTTGTCATTTTTGTCGTTTTTGTCATTTTTGTTATTCTTGTCATTTTTGTCAATTTTGTCATTTTTGTCATTTTTGTCATTTTTGTCATTTTTGTCATTTTTATCATTTTTGTCATTTTTGTCATTTTTGTCATTTTTGTCATTTTTGTCATTTTTGTCATTTTTGTCATTTTTGTCATTTTTGTCATTTTTGTCATTTTTGTCATTTTTGTCATTTTTTGGCTATTTTTTCAATTTTGTCATTTTTTGGCTATTTTTTCAATTTTGTCAATTTGGTCATTTTTGTCAATTTTGTCAATTTGGTCATTTTTCTCAATTTTGTCAATTTTGTCAGTTTTGTCAATTTTTGTCATTTTTGTCATTTTTGTCAATTTTGTCATTTTTGTCATTTTTGTCAATTTTGTCAATTTTGTCAATTTTGTTTATTTTGTCAATTTTGTCAATTTTGTCAATTTTGTCAATTTTGTCAATTTTGTCAATTTTGTCAATTTTGTCAATTTTGTCAACTTTGTCAATTTTGTCAATTTTGTCAATTTTGTCAGTTTTGTCAATTTTGTCAATTTTGTCATTTTTGTCATTTTTGTCATTTTTGTCATTTTTGTCATTTTTGTCATTTTTGTCATTTTTGTCATTTTTGTCATTTTTGTCATTTTTGTCATTTTTGTCATTTTTGTCATTTTTGTCAATTTTGTCATTTTTGTCCTTTTTGGACATTTTTTGTCATTTTTGTCATTTTTGTCAGTTTTGTCATTTTTGTCATTTTTGTCATTTTTGTCATTTTTGTCATTTTTGTCATTTTTGTCATTTTTGTCATTTATGTCATTTTTGTCATTTTTGTCATTTTTGTCATTTTTGTCATTTTTGTCATTTTTGTCATTTTTGTCATTTTTGTCATTTTTGTCAGTTTTGTCATTTTTGTCATTTTTGTCATTTTTGTCATTTTTGTCATTTTTGTCATTTTTGTCATTTTTGTCATTTTTGTCATTTTTGTCATTTTTGTCATTTTTGTCATTTTTGTCATTTTTGTCATTTTTGTCATTTTTGTCATTTTTGTCATTTTTGTCATTTTTGTCATTTTTGTCATTTTTGTCATTTTTGTCATTTTTGTCATTTTTGTCATTTTTGTCATTTTTGTCATTTTTGTCATTTTTGTCATTTTTGTCATTTTTGTCATTTTTGTCATTTTTGTCATTTTTGTCATTTTTGTCATTTTTGTCATTTTTGTCATTTTTGTCATTTTTGTCATTTTTGTCATTTTTGTCATTTTTGTCATTTTTGTCATTTTTGTCATTTTTGTCATTTTTGTCATTTTTGTCATTTTTGTCATTTTTGTCATTTTTGTCATTTTTGTCATTTTTGTCATTTTTGTCATTTTTGTCATTTTTGTCATTTTTGTCATTTTTGTCATTTTTGTCATTTTTGTCATTTTTGTCATTTTTGTCATTTTTGTCATTTTTGTCATTTTTGTCATTTTTGTCATTTTTGTCATTTTTGTCATTTTTGTCATTTTTGTCATTTTTGTCATTTTTGTCATTTTTGTCATTTTTGTCATTTTTGTCATTTTTGTCATTTTTGTCATTTTTGTCATTTTTGTCATTTTTATCATTTTTGTCCATTTTTGTCATTTTTGTCATTTTTGTCATTTTTGTCATTTTTGTCATTTTTGTCATTTTTGTCATTTTTGTCATTTTTGTCATTTTTGTCATTTTTGTCATTTTTGTCATTTTTGTCATTTTTGTCATTTTTGTCATTTTTGTCATTTTTGTCATTTTTGTCATTTTTGTCATTTTTGTCATTTTTGTCATTTTTGTCATTTTTGTCATTTTTGTCATTTTTGTCATTTTTGTCATTTTTGTCATTTTTGTCATTTTTGTCATTTTTGTCATTTTTGTCATTTTTGTCATTTTTGTCATTTTTGTCATTTTTGTCATTTTTGTCATTTTTGTCATTTTTGTCATTTTTGTCATTTTTGTCATTTTTGTCATTTTTGTCATTTTTGTCATTTTTGTCATTTTTGTCATTTTTGTCATTTTTGTCATTTTTGTCATTTTTGTCATTTTTGTCATTTTTGTCATTTTTGTCATTTTTGTCATTTTTGTCATTTTTGTCATTTTTGTCATTTTTGTCATTTTTGTCATTTTTGTCATTTTTGTCATTTTTGTCATTTTTGTCATTTTTGTCATTTTTGTCATTTTTGTCATTTTTGTCATTTTTGTCATTTTTGTCATTTTTTGGCTAATTTTTCAATTTTGTCAATTTGGTCATTTTTGTCAATTTTGTCAGTTTTGTCAATTTTTGTCATTTTTGTCATTTTTGTCATTTTTGTCAATTTTGTCAATTTTGTCAATTTTGTCATTTTTGTCAATTTTGTCAATTTTGTCAATTTTGTTTATTTTGTCAATTTTGTCAATTTTGTCAATTTTGTCAATTTTGTCAATTTTGTCAATTTTGTCAACTTTGTCAATTTTGTCAATTTTGTCAATTTTGTCATTTTTGTCAATTTTGTCAATTTTGTCATTTTTGTCAATTTTGTCAATTTTGTCAATTTTGTTTATTTTGTCAATTTTGTCAACTTTGTCAATTTCGTCAATTTTGTCATTTTTGTCAGTTTTGTCAATTTTGTCAATTTTGTCAATTTTGTCAATTTTGTCAATTTTTTCAATTTTGTCAATTTTGTCAATTTTGTCAATTTTGTCAATTTTGTCAATTTTGTCAATTTTGTCAATTTTGTCAATTTTGTCAATTTTGTCAATTTTGTCAATTTTGTCAATTTTGTCAATTTTGTCAATTTTGTCAATTTTGTCAATTTTGTCAATTTTGTCAATTTTGTCAATTTTGTCAATTTTGTCAATTTTGTCAATTTTGTCAATTTTGTCAATTTTGTCAATTTTGTCAATTTTTTATCAATTTTGTCAATTTTGTCAATTTTGTCAATTTTGTTAATTTTGTCAATTTTGACAATTTTGACAATTTTGTCCTTTTTGTCAATTTTGTCAAATTTGTCAATTTTGTCAAATTTGTCAATTTTGTCAATTTTGTCAATGTTATCTATTTTGTTAATTTTGTCAATTTTGTCAATTTTGTCAATTTTGACAATTTTGTCAATTTTGTCAATTTTGTCAATTTTGTCAATTTTGTCAATTTTGTCAATTTTGTCAATTTTGTCAATTTTGTCAATTTTGTCAATTTTGTCAATTTTGTCAATTTTGTCAATTTTGTCAATTTTGTCAATTTTGTCAATTTTGTCAATTTTGTCAATTTTGTCAATTTTGTCAATTTTGTCAATTTTGTCAAATTTTTCAAATATGTCAATTTTGTCATTTTTGTCAATTTGGTCAAATTTGTTAATTTTGTCAATTTTGTCAATTCTGTCAATTTTGTCAATTCTGTCAATTTTGTCAATTTTGTCAATTTTGTCAATTTTGTCAATTTTGTCAATTTTGTCAATTTTGTCAATTTTGTCAATTTTGTCAATTTTGTCAATTTTGTCAATTTTGTCAATTTTGTCAATTTTGTCAATTTTGTCAATTTTGTCAATTTTGTCAATTTTGTCAATTTTGTCAATTTTGTCAATTTTGTCAATTTTGTCAATTTTGTCAATTTTTTATCAATTTTTTCAATTTTGTCAATTTTGTCATTTTTGTCTATTTGGTCAACTTTGTCAATTTTGTCAATTTTGACAATTTTGTCAATTTTGTCAATTTTGTCAATTTTTTCAATTTTGTCAATTTTGTCAATTTTGTCAATTTTTTATCAATTTTTTCAATTTTGTCAATTTTGTCATTTTTGTCTATTTGGTCAATTTTGTCAATTTTGTCAATTTTGACAATTTTGTCAATTTTGTCAATTTTGTCAATTTTTTCAATTTTGTCAATTTTGTCAATTTTGTCAATTTGTTCAATTTTGTTTATTTTGTCATTTTTGCGAATTTTATCAATTTGGTTAGTTTTATTAATTTTGTCGTTTTTCTCGCTTTTGTCAATTTTGTCAGTTTCGTCAATTTTGTCAATTTTGTCTTTTTTTTTATCATGTTTCTCATTTTTGTCATTTTTCAATGTTTTTCTTTCATATTTTTCATTTATGTCATTTTTGTCATTTTTGTCAATTTTGTCATCTTTATCATTTTTGTCATTTTGTAATTTTTATCATTTTTGTCATTTTTTTTTATGCTGTCTTTTTTTGTCATATGTTTGTATTTTTTTGTTTTATATGTGTAATTTTTAACAGTCCGAATTTTTAAGTTTCTCACCACGAAGAAAGATTAGTTTGGTGGCCTTTTGTTATATTTCCTCATTTTTTCAAAACTATGTTATTCTTTTCTTTAGAATGAAGTTTGTTCCCAAATTTGTATGTTTATTATCCATGTCACGATCTTTGTATAGTGTATTCATTTTTTTATCACGTTCAATTATTGATTCATGCTTTCTATTGCTCTAATCTCATTCATTCGTCTTTTGGCCTTATATTTAGACATCAATCATTTATGTATACAGACCACATATCAACTGACAATTTCCTGGATTGTCTATCATTCTTGCTTAGATCCTTCCATGTGCGTATCTCTATCCCGTCCCCCAATTCAACTAGTTGTCTATACATAACAAATTGATAGTCAAATTAGGCGTACGATTACCTAGAGCGGCTTCTGGTATGAGATTTCTCACGCGTCCGCGTGATGAAGCGAATCGAAACCAGAAATCAGATCAATCGAAGAGGGACACCACACACAACGGCTAATGCAACTGAGTCAAGTAAGTAGCTCTCGTATTTCAAAATTTCGGAGATGCGGACTGAGACACACGAGTTCGTGGGAGGATCTATCTCTATGCCAGACGACCAGCCAGCATCCCATCGGATCAGTCGCGTCGCGTGTGCCAAGCCAAGAGAAGAATTTCGATTCATGGTTCTCTGAAACTTTCGTTTAAGAGCTATGAATCGAGAATATAGAAAAAAAAATACAAACAATCTGTGGATGCGAATCTCTTGTTGGGGTAAACTGGATGATGCCGGTAGTATTTTTGCGATATTCAAATCAGTTCCCGGTGAGACGCGTCTCGGTTTAGGCGGGCTAGTAACTTAGGTCCTGGCCACTCGAAAAAACAGATCCGGCGGATAAACTTAAACCGATAAGTTTTGTTCCAACATTTGCAGTAAGTGGTAGGAAGTTTTTACGGAATAATCGTATCAGTGTAGTTTTGCGTGGGCGGATGAATGAAAATATCATCGATACTCCTGTGCGATACGGGTTGTGATCGGTTCGCTAGTTTTTTTCTTTCTTAAAATCGCTACTAGTGAGGTGACTACACAAGAGGCTGATTAATTTGAAGATGTTTGTATGGTCAACCGGCTGCTGATGCCCAAAACAGTGTGACAAAGCTTGGGTGCAGGTTATGATTAATGGGTCGAATAAGCTGAATATCAATGGTTTGCCGTCTGGCAGGTGTAACTTATAGTCCTGTTTGCCGTTTTTGGGGGTTCTTAAACCATGTGCTGAGAATGTGTTTGAATTGAAAACAAAAATCTATCTACAGTGTTCTGCATTGCTCAAGAGAATTTGTGCTGTACTTTGAGAATTGTTTGGCTCGAGAACAGGACATGCTGGAAGAAAGATGTGGATTTAACACAATTTTCGTTCTGAAAAAAAAAACGCTAGTCGAAAGGTAAGTCCAATATGAAACTAGGTATTTCTAATTTTTCGACTGATGTACACATTTTTGGTAGCTCCATGTTGCTATTGGCTTGTGACTGTTTTGTTTGAGGTTTTTTGTCTTTATTTGAGAGGTTTTCAGCCACAGTCTGGTTCGCCTCTGGTTCATCCAGGTTATTTTATCGATGTAACATTCTCAAACAATAATTGGAACGGAAATATAAAAAAAAACTGTTAATGAGTTCTCATTATTATTATTTTTTTATTTTTAATCGAATTATTAAAGTTAATATTCTAGTCTCGACCGCAGTTGCTTGTGAAGTCCATAGTGTCCATAGTAGGCACGACTTACGTTGATATTTCCCTGCCGGATCTCACGGCCTGTTTTTGAATTGCATGTTTCCCGCTAGCGTTCTTCAAAGATTTCATTGCGATAAAACTTCACTATTTCCTTTATTACCTAATTTCTGATTTTTCGTAACTGTTTTACCAGCTTAAAAAAACACGTCACAACGCAACAAAAGACTGCTTCGATCTCCAAAGAAGATAACTTCTACATAAATATCTACCAATTTATAGTGTTTTCGTTTATTGGCAGTGGCAACCTAGTTACCCACGAGTTTTGCCCTAACTGCTGTTATTATGTTCGGTTATTAATTCAGAAGTCCACTAGTTTTGCCCGAGATTTGAACCTCAAGCAGGCGGTTGCACCCCGTAAAAGTTGTCAGTGTTGGGGGTAAGCATAAGGGTGAGTATAGCAACCATATATTTGCATCGTCCCGGGTAACGATTCTGTTTGTTTATTCAGAAAAAGTTTTGCCCCGCGCGAGTGGAGATAAACGAAAACGGCATTAGATAGTGTCCCTATCTTGAGGTTTAGCATTTTCCCAATCTTGTATAACCACTCTTATGAAGCTGTTCACATTCTTAGACCCACAATTAAAAAAGAAAGGATCTAGTATACCACAGCCGATTATTTTAATCCGATTCATCATTATTTATTGTACACCAACAGATCACATATTGATTCTAATGAAAAAAAAATAAATTAAAGAAACTAAAAATTCAATGGTCTTCACTAAACTTAAAGTTTTAACGATTTTTCCTCGGAATGCATTCCTCGAAACGTCAAAATCAAAATGTTCGGAGTACCTAGCTGTTGAATGTCTTGATAACACCAATTAGTGCTGTGTTAGCCTCTTGATTATTCATTCGAAGAGGGACGTAGAGCTGGAAATCACGATTTCTCAAACCTCGTGGTCCTACGTGTAGTTGAAGACCTTCCAACAGTGCGGGACAATATGTTATAGGCTCGTACGGCGGTCCTGAGGGCTTGCAGCGTGTCGATGTCGATTAGGCGACAGCGGCTCTCGTAGCTGGGAAGTCGGGACAGGTCTTGCCAGTTTAGGTGTCGAAGGGCGAATCTCATAAAGCGCCTTTGGATAACCTCTGTAACCTCCTACTCGGTTACAACCTGCATTTTATGATTTTCGGTGGCAGTTTTGCCCGGACATAAATAAAATGTAGGTAAATGTAAATACTTACGCAATAAAAAAACTATTATTATATACATTAAATATTAATAAATTCATTGTGGGCTGTTAGTTTTGGATTTAGAAAATAGAAAGATAGCAGTTGTTTTTCAGTGTAGCAGATTAGGTTAACTCAACTGCTGTAACCTCATCTAGCCGAGACACCAACCACCGCATATGGAATCCGCGCCACATGCGGAAACACTAAGAAGATGACGTGGCCCAATCAGGAGCGTCGACATCACCGATTGGTCGTACCGGGGGAGGTGATAAAAGACCGACGCACCAATGGGCCGGCCTCTTATACCTTGGGTACGCGAATCCGTAAGTGTCGTTCGACAGTTGTGCGCGTATCGTATAAACCGCCAACTTACTTCCGTTAGCCAAGCTTCACCTATATAGAAGATCTTGGCAGTTTAGTAACGCGAGTGAAAATACTCACATGTCAGCACCGTGAAAAAAAAGTGCTAAGTGCGTCCCAAGAGGGTCGAACCGCCGTCCGTAAACATACGGCGCAGGACACGGCCGTCCGTCAACATACGGCTTCCCGGATACGCCGTTCGTTACCATACGGCAAACGACTTTCTCTGACCGTATAACAACACACGGTGCAGAAAAGAACAGAGAACTGTGGTTCTCTCGACAACCCATCCTACAGCCGCCGGTAGTATTCCGAGGCCACATCTATCACCACTTTGAGGCCTGAGGCAGGCCAGAACCTGCGCGACGCACCAGGGCGTCCGCAACTACGGGAAAATACCGGCCAACCCGGCCGACGGAGTCCACGTGGTACCACGGCAGCGAGTTCCAGCATCGAGGTGTCCGGCAGCATCGACGGGTACCCGCACCAGCAGCAACGAGCAAGCAGTGAGTTAAAAAGGTTTTTTTTAATAAAGTCTAGATTCTCCCTTTTAGTAACTAAAGTTCAAAATTAGTTTTCAATATACGTTCCTTTACTTGCCCTTAAAATTTGCTTTTTATAATCCCCTCGCATATTATGTTTAATAACATTCAATTTTTCTGGTTCACTCATTTGAAAAGTCATAGACCTAAAAAGTTTTTCCATATCAAAAAAATAATCTTGAAACGTTTCGTTTCGCTGTTGACGTCTTAGATACACCCTAGAACGGACAAGAGAATCCAGTTCGGGGTGGACAAATGCTCTTCGCAATTCATTCACTAAATGTGACCAATCTCTGAGCTGACTTTTTGAGCTTAATGACATGAACCAATTTAATGCTGGGCCTGTAAAGAGGTGAAAAGCAGAGTCGAATAATTCCTGCTCGGAGATCCTCTCCGCAAGCGAAAGTTGCTGAACTAGTACCAAGAACTCATTCAAGTTGCTACCTTGATCATTCCCTGAGTACTTGTTGATCTTCCATTTAGATACTGGGAGAGATTTGTGGCTATAAACCGGCCTCTGTACCTGCGATTGCTCCTGAAAGTTATTTAGGTTCAGAGCAGCAGATGGAAAGAACGATGGATACCCGATGGGATGAACGGTCGAGGTTGTAGGGGCTAAAGATGAGATTTGCTGGTAGACTGAGTGAGCAGGAGCAATCGATTTTATAGGCCCCCTCCCCCGTAGTAAAAAGGGTTACCAATACATATTGGTAGTGTTGGATCTTTTTAGCAAGTGGATTATGTTAAGCCCCATGCGTAGAACTGACAGTAGCTCACTTTGTGAGATCATTCGAAATCAATGGTTCTTCCGCAATTCTACTCCCGAGGTTATCATCACAGATAACGGCTCATGCTTTTTATCGAAAGAATTCAAATCGTTATTAGATCGCTTCAAAGTACGACACTGGTTAAATGCCAAGTACCACTCGCAGGCAAATCCTGTCGAGCGAGTTAACCGCACGGTGAATGCGGCTATTAGGACTTATGTCAAAGACGACCAGAAACTCTGGGACACCAAATTAGCCGAGATAGAAACCATCATTAATACTTCCGTTCACACAGTTACCAAATTCACTCCCTTTTTCGTCACGCACGGTCACGAAATGTTCGTTACGGGGTCAGATCACAAGATAGGGTTAGAAGAATCCGAAAAACCACAGGAGATTCGTTCAAACGAGCAAAAAGAAATTTTCGATCGTATCTTCGAACTCGTTCAGAAAAACCTTAAAGCAGCACATGAAGTTCGGAAAAATCAATACAACCTTCGTCATCGCGTACACGCAAATGCGTTTCAGGTAGGACAAGCCGTCTATTATCGGAATATGAGACAGTCAAATGCAGCTCAGAATTACAATGCGAAATACGGAGCAATGTATCTTCCCGCGAAAATCCTTTCCAAAGTCGGATCCTCTTCGTACGAAATTGAGGACCCTCAAGGAAAGTCCTTAGGGGTGTGGCCAGCAGCTCACCTCAAGCCAGGTTAAGCTTAGGAAATTAAAATCTTTTTTTCATATCTTTGTAAATAAATTTAGTTTCACTATCATATTTTATTTAAAGCTGGATTGAATTTGAAGCTTTAATATTATTTTCATTTTTTAATTTTTACTACAATTTAATTTTTTATACTTTCTATTATTTTATTTTAAGTTGTACATATTACTTTATAATTTTTCTTTGTATTTTTTTTTATTAATTTAGAATTTTGTTGCTGAATTTATTCGATACTGCAACTTCTTTTGTAAATACTGATAGGATAAGAAAAACAAATAGTCGTAGGATAGGATAAGGATCACTTTGTAGATTTAAGGGTAACCCGAGTAATTATTAGAGAGGGAGTAAACAATCCGCCTTCCACATCACGCATATCCTGGTTATAACTGTTTTTCTCTTTTAAATTGCCGCTAGTTCATATTGACTCATAAGTATCCTAGCTCTAGACAAACGAAGTTGACTTGACCGATGTGTTCGCTGGAGACCGGAGGCCCAGTGCCGCTGATGGTCAGTAAAGGTATCAAACATAGTTTTGACCCTCTAAATAGATATGGAGTCAGAAATGACGATGAACATATATGACCCCGAACTACTGAAGTCTTGTCTAACTCAAATTTGTCCTAGAGCAACCAAAAAAAAAAAAAAAAAAACAAAGAAAAAAAATTATTAGTACACCAATGAAATGTAATGAGCGTATTTGGAAAAGGTAAATAAAAGAGGGCAAAGATGAAGCCACATCATGAGCCTCAAACTTTAAAATCAGGATAAATGAAAACTACGTTTCGCAATTCCAGATATCTATGGCTTTGGAAACAAACGAATTATTTTTGAGTTCTTGTGTAATCACTGATGAACAGAAAAAGGGTTCATAATAATTTATGCCCCTTTTTCTCCCGGAGAGGTGGATATTGTAACCTCCTACTCGGTTACAACCTGCATTTTATGATTTTCGGTGGCAGTTTTGCCCGGACATAAATAAAATGTAGGTAAATGTAAATACTTACGCAATAAAAAAACTATTATTATATACATTAAATATTAATAAATTCATTGTGGGCTGTTAGTTTTGGATTTAGAAAATAGAAAGATAGCAGTTGTTTTTCAGTGTAGCAGATTAGGTTAACTCAACTGCTGTAACCTCATCTAGCCGAGACACCAACCACCGCATATGGAATCCGCGCCACATGCGGAAACACTAAGAAGATGACGTGGCCCAATCAGGAGCGTCGACATCACCGATTGGTCGTACCGGGGGAGGTGATAAAAGACCGACGCACCAATGGGCCGGCCTCTTATACCTTGGGTACGCGAATCCGTAAGTGTCGTTCGACAGTTGTGCGCGTATCGTATAAACCGCCAACTTACTTCCGTTAGCCAAGCTTCACCTATATAGAAGATCTTGGCAGTTTAGTAACGCGAGTGAAAATACTCACATGTCAGCACCGTGAAAAAAAAGTGCTAAGTGCGTCCCAAGAGGGTCGAACCGCCGTCCGTAAACATACGGCGCAGGACACGGCCGTCCGTCAACATACGGCTTCCCGGATACGCCGTTCGTTACCATACGGCAAACGACTTTCTCTGACCGTATAACAACACACGGTGCAGAAAAGAACAGAGAACTGTGGTTCTCTCGACAACCCATCCTACAGCCGCCGGTAGTATTCCGAGGCCACATCTATCACCACTTTGAGGCCTGAGGCAGGCCAGAACCTGCGCGACGCACCAGGGCGTCCGCAACTACGGGAAAATACCGGCCAACCCGGCCGACGGAGTCCACGTGGTACCACGGCAGCGAGTTCCAGCATCGAGGTGTCCGGCAGCATCGACGGGTACCCGCACCAGCAGCAACGAGCAAGTAGTGAGTTAAAAAGGTTTTTTTTAATAAAGTCTAGATTCTCCCTTTTAGTAACTAAAGTTCAAAATTAGTTTTCAATATACGTTCCTTTACTTGCCCTTAAAATTTGCATTTCACTTTTATTGCGTGCACCGAAAGGATCAAAATACGGGTTGATAACTGGGTGGGAAGAATCAAGGTCGAACAGGTGAGTAAGTGTTTCCTAGCTACGACGAGCCGACCCTGAGATTGGCTGGAGTCCTGAGCTAGTCGAAGGCCTAGTTTCACCTCAATACGCTCGGAGCCGTTTTGGTAATAAGAGCACCAGATAGCAGCGGAGTATTCAAGGATCGCACGGACCAAACTATAATAGAGACTCTTCAAACAGTAAATATCCTTGAAGTCACGGTGTACAATATAATAAGGTGATATCTTCCCGATAATGTCATCATAACTATCCATCTAGTGATCCTCGGTGTATGCAGCATTATCTTACGCTCCCAAAACTTTTTTCCTGGTACGCTATTTGAAAATAGTAATGACGCCACTTGTTTACATTCAAATGAGTTGTTTAATCGTGTTAGTAGCCTACCTTGTCTATTTATACCGTGCTCGAAGTCTTCCGTCATGCGGAATAGTAGGCCTAGGCTTCTAGAAGCTTCGCCGCCAATGTAATGGTTGTGAATCTTGAAATCTAGAAAGAATGACACCAAGATCTTTCACACGCTCAACTCGAGCGATAGCTTCGTCGCCGAGAAAACAAAGCCGCTTACGTGAAAAAGAAATTGCTGCGCCTTTACTACGATTCAAAGGCAGAGAATTGACACCGCACCAGGAAGCGAAGATGTTGAACTGGTTCTGCATGAACTTGGCATGGTCGAGGCCGGTGATAGGACAAAGTAATCTCAGGTCGTCTGCGTAAGTTAATTTTGGTCCATAGAGGATCAACAGCACGTCGTTGAAATAAATCAAGAATAGTATTGATCCTAGACGGCTCCCTTGAGGCACTTCAGCAGAAGTGGCAAAAAACTGGTTGCAGAAGGATTCTGCCGTTCGAACAATGAGTTTCTGACCTACCAGGTACCAAAATCATTCCAGTAGAGACCCAGAAAAACTGACAGGTCGGTTTTGGTGGCATCTATTGGGAATCTTCAAGCAAAACTATCTAGCACCTTTGACGTAAACGCCAGCAGGTTTGTGGTCGTAGGCATGGAATAAGAAAAATATGGTTTGCAGTACGAGAAGATAGGGTCTAAAACAACTAGCTCAAATAGTTTGGCAATTGCACATAAGGTAGAAATGCCGCGATAGTTGTTAACATTCCTCCTGTCGCCTTTCTTGAAGAACAGAAACATGATTTTTCTGATTTCTTGGTTGGATAAATCTTTTAGCCTGTCGCTTTCCAACAGCGTTTTTCCAACTGTCCGCAATTATAGATTTTTCTGTATTTTTTATTTCTAATTTAAGGTTTTGGATATACTGCGAAAATAGTTTTGGTCCGTCCAGCGGAATAGAAGACCCTTCTCTGGTATCATTGTCTGCGGTCGACAGTGAGCCGAGATAAACTAAGTCCTCGACTTTACTGGGCAAGCGAGCTCAGTCGGTCTCGGATCCGCAGGCCTGCATATATTTCGTCTAAGACGCATTAATCATCAACCCAATCCATGCTGTTTCGCGTTTCAGTTTGCTGTAGATCTCCTGCACCGCTGCAGGTGATCTGCTGACTATATCAATGTCGTCGGCAAAGCAGATAAGTTTAATGGATCTGTTGAAAATCGTGCCCAGCATTTCGCCTACCACTCGTTGCATAACCCTTCTAGCGCCACATTGAAAAAAAATCACGGCATTTTTGGAGGATTTGCCGTAATATGAAGATCTTGTCCGTCGTAGACCATCACCCATGTCCTGCTTCCCGCGAATCTGTTTGCTTGTGGCGTTAGGTGGTGGAGTAGGATTCGGGACAGCACTTTGCAGGCGACGTTGAAGACAGTGAATGCTAGGTAGTGTTCACAGTCCCATTTTTTTGGCCGGTAGCTCCGGTAGCTGGTCAGAGTCCCAGATCCGGACCATCAACCGGTGTAGAAAATTGGCCCATTTTGATGAGTGAAGTTGTCATCCTTGCCAGCCAACTTGTTGCTGTTCAGCTGGCAAATGGCCTCCTTAGCTTCATAGCTTCACTTATCGTTGGGAGTGGCTCCTCTTCGTCGTTTGGTATGCCTGCGATGTATCTTCATCCACCGTCTTGGTCTCCTGCATGTGCGTCGTTTCATCGAAGTGTCAATTCACCTTTTGATCACCTCAAGACTGTCCGTCAGAATGCCTCCGCCCTTATCACGGCACACTTCGGTTTGCGGCACGACGCAGGACGCGTTGAGCTTCTGATAGAAGGCGGCGCTTTTTTCCGGAAAATTAGGACTCGCTGCCTCTTCCGCTATTGGTGATTTTCCACGTTTCAACTGGTGCTTCTTTGCACAACTGCCGCCTGCGCGGCGTTTTCTTCGTCCATCACCATCCTATACTCTTCGTCGAACCAGTCGTTCCGACGAGTTTGTTCCAAATGCCCAATGAAGTTCTCCGCAACGCTGTTGACAGGTTCCTAAAGGTCCTCGAGCGATTGCGCGTACTCTGCTGCGACCTCAGGATGCTTAGAGTTTTGGGCGGATTTTCACCATCACCAAATAGTGGTCTGATTCGATGTTGGCGCCTCGACAGGTTCTGACGTCGATGATGTCCGAGAAGTGCCGGCTGTTTTTAAAAACGTAGTCGATCTGTGATTACATTGGTACGGTGATCTCCATGTGTACTTGTGTCTGAGGCCATTGTGGGTTAACCACTGTCGGATGATACCCACAGGTAGAGAGTGTTAGCCTTTCGAGGCGGTGCAGGATGTCGTCACTATCGGAAAACATCCGAGTCGTAGCGTTAAATGTCCCGAATGTGTGCCGTGAGTCACGGCCCGTGACAGGCGCGAGTCTAGGACAAGCTCCTCTCGATCTGGCACACGACGTACAGATAAACCGCGGGCAGAAACTCCTAGGGTTGGCAGCCAAAGGCATAAAAGAAGACTGAACACCAGTAGACTGGCCCCATCGACACGGGGGGCTGTCGAGTAGTGTGAGTCCGATCCCATGGTTTAAAGTTGCAAAGATAAGGCAATATCTTTTGCGTAGCAAATGCCGTGGGTACGCCGCGTTCGTGCGTAGGAGGCTCCACCTTCGGGGAGTATCCGAGTAATGAGGTTCCCAACGACTTGAGCTGCGGCGATAAGACTTGACCTTCTTCGCAGTGGATATCGCTGGGAAAGGTTTACTAGACGATCGTGGAAATTCCACGGTGGAATACCCACGGGTAGACGCCCGGTCGTGCCATTCGAGTCGGAATAGAAAGACGTCTTCGTCGGGAATCATTCGAGTAATTGCGTTAAGTCTTGCGCGTGTGCTGAGCCAGGCGCGAGTTTAGGATAAGCTGCTCTCGATCGGCACACGATGGGCATAAAGGTGGCAAACCTCGAATCCTGGAGATAAGAGGTCGGGCTTCGAGTCCTTAAAGGAGAGACCAGGCCTCGATTCTTAGTAGGAGAGGTTTGTGTGGTCAATCCCGAGTCTTTACGGTCGGGTTTCGAGTCGTAAGAGGAGACATCAGGCCTTTAATCAATAAAAGGAGAGGTTTAAGTGGTCACCTCGAGTCATTACGAAGAGAAGTCGGATCTCTTTTCGCTAGAAGAGAGATGAGGGGTCGAATTTCGAGTCGTTAGAGGAGAGGTCAGGCTTCGAATCTTCAGTAGGAGAGGTTTGTATGGTCAACCCCGAGTCTTTACGATAAGAGGTAGGGTCTCGAGTCGTACGAGGAGAGATCAGCCCTTTAATCAACAAAAGGAAGGGTATAAGTGGTCACCTCGAGTCATTACGAAGAGAGGTCGGATCTCGAGTCGCTAGAGGAGTGATCGGGCCTTGAATCGTGCAGGTCGATGCGAGGAGGGGTCGGATTTCGAGTCGTTAGAGGAGAGATCAGGCCTCAAGTCGCGAAGAGGGGAGGTTTATGTGGGAATCTCGAGTGGTGAGAACTTGGTCTGCGGCCCCAGGTGAAGTTTAGGGAGTAGGATGTAGATATACACGGAGTATATCATGAGTCTTCCCATTGTACTCATGGACCCAGAGTAGCAAACTGGGGGGACGCGGTAGCTCGCCGTGCCTTGGAATACGATCCGGGATTTACCAACTCTGATTACCAACTGAAAAATGGCCGTTGTCATTGGTCAGCTGGTGCTGAAACTTCCAATTACCGATTTGAATTCCTCCTCCTAGCCGACCTGAGCGTTAAAAATCTCGATGACGATCTTGATTCTATCCGCTCATTTTCATCATCTTTCATTTCTTCTAACTTTCTTTCCAACTATGAAATCTTAAGATGTCCCTACTAAAAAAGAAATCACTTTTCACCGATAAGACCGATAAATTATTACGGTAATTAATCTGTTCATACTAAGTTATTATGTTCGACGAAATTATATAGGTCCTGTAAAATCGAAAAATATGAGATAGATACCTACTTATTTTTATTTAAAAAAACCGTTTGTTATTTAAGTTTTTTTAAATTTATGAGATCTTTAATAAAACATCATTAATTTTTTATGGACGTTATCTGGAAAATCAAGATTAAAAAAAGTCAATCTGTAACCAATCCAGAATGATTTTCCTCGAGTAGATTAGCAATGATTCAAAATATTTTTTTCTCATTAGAATATGTTTGAGTTTTTTTTGCAAAATGTCACAATTCTACTTAACTAGGCGGAGACGAGTCTGGTAGATGTGACGTATTCCACCCCGAAGCATTTTTTTTTCTGTTTATCAATTTTTTTTATTTAATTCTCAAGATTTGTGTTAGCCTTAACCCTACCACCCACCCAAATGATGCATCAGCCGTGCCGATTAATTTTCTAATTACCCATTAAAATAATTTATTAGGACATTCGAATGACCTTTCTCTACTGCTTCCTCTTCGTCTTTCAAGTGGGTTGTGATCTGAAGTGTTGATGTTCTGCAATGTCTGGTGTAGGTACAAGATGATTGTTTCCCCCCACCCCCTCCTTCTTAAGAAGTATGTAGAGACGTTCGTTTGTACTAGCTAGACAGAAACTGACAGTGTAAATTATAAACAGACCGGCTTTTAATAGGTTCAATGCGATGAATAGGCCGATGACGTTCGATGAGCGCGTTGTTTTGTTGCAATAATCGAACAAATTTATGAGATTTCACAGTTCATACCAAGGATCTTTCCAATGGATGTAAATGTTTGATCCATACAGTAGTTGGGACGATTCTTTATGCAAACTATCTTAACCATAGTGCAATTGATGGGTCCCACTTTTCTCCTCATGTCATCATACTTATATCTCGTAAAATCTGTTCTTCACATTTCAGGTTCCCGCGAGGGTCGGAAGATTAACGCCCGTCCACCCCCACCGGGCGCGACAATTCTCGTAGATCATCCGTTTGTGGCGCATCATCATGGTCAAACTCAGCTGCCTGCTCGTTTTCTTCGCACTTAGTTTAGATGTTTCGCATAGTTGGAGATTTGACAGATGTAAGTTTTCCTCATTTTATTGGATTTAAATTGCTCTAGCTCGTTTGGCACTTTGACTCGGCTTCAGCCAAAAATAAAACCTGTCGGTTTATTTTTGAGCATATCAATTTCTTTTCGTAACCATCCTTATGGAAACTCATAATTCTTCGATGGCCGCGGTGTTTAGACCGATCTAATAGGATCCCGGCCGGCTCGCACAATTTATGAGGTATGCTTAGCGCGACACGATTGCCCATACAGAATTAACGGCCAAACATGAACACTTGAGCCGTCTTGGTGAGGAGGTGGAAGATTTGTTTGGTATTACATCAATTTGCTGCTTTTTTGCCGCCTGGCGTTCTTTGAAATAAAAGGCCCGCTCGACATCTCAGATCCAAATGCTTGGTTCTGTTTAGTTTTATGATGTGATGGAAAGTGCGAAGTGATCAAAGTTTTTAAATAGGGGCACCGCAGATAAAACGAGCAGTGGACTCGGTAGGCTGTGCTGATATGTGACAGACGTGTTTTGGAGATGAAAAATTTTAAGAAGTTTTTTTATGTAAAAAATTAATTGTGTGAAATTGTCAGCGATATGATTTGGTCCATTTTCGGGAGGAAGGAGCATTTCTTTTGGCTGCAGTTCTGAAGAGAATGAAGAAAATTGCTGATCAAAAATCATTACAACCATAGAAGAGACATTTCGGAAGGAAAGTTGCAGGATGAAGAAGGTCCCCATTAAACTCTAGGAAATCCTTTGAAAACGCAAGGCTAAGTATTATTTTTGCAACATTATTTTTAAGGGTACAATCGTTTTGACCAGTTTTGACTACCCCAAAAGTTCCTTCCTGGACCTTTGATTTGTTTTTATTGGTGATGTTTATATCATTGTTGATGTTTTAAAAAGCAGTTAGTCGCTTGCACGCCACGAGCCCTTTCTTTTGACGTTTAGCCCGGAATGACAAAAAATGACAAAAAATGACAGAAAATGACAAAAAATGACAAAAAATGACAAAAAATGACAAAAATGACAAAAATGACAAAAATGACAAAAAAGACAAAAATGACAAAAATGACAAAAATGACAAAAATGACAAAAATGACAAAAATGACAAAAATGACAAAAATGACAAAAATGACAAAAATGACAAAAATGACAAAAATGACAAAAATGACAAAAATGACAAAAATGACAAAAATGACAAAAATGACAAAAATGACAAAAATGACAAAAATGACAAAAATGACAAAAATGACAAAAATGACAAAAATGACAAAAATGACAAAAATGACAAAAATGACAAAAATGACAAAAATGACAAAAATGACAAAAATGACAAAAATGACAAAAATGACAAAAATGACAAAAATGACAAAAATGACAAAAATGACAAAAATGACAAAAATGACAAAAATGACAAAAATGACAAAAATGACAAAAATGACAAAAATGACAAAAATGACAAAAATGACAAAAATGACAAAAATGACAAAAATGACAAAAATGACAAAAATGACAAAAATGACAAAAATGACAAAAATGACAAAAATGACAAAAATGACAAAAATGACAAAAATGACAAAAATGACAAAAATGACAAAAATGACAAAAATGACAAAAATGACAAAAATGACAAAAATGACAAAAATGACAAAAATGACAAAAATGACAAAAATGACAAAAATGACAAAAATGACAAAAATGACAAAAATGACAAAAATGACAAAAATGACAAAAATGACAAAAATGACAAAAATGACAAAAATGACAAAAATGACAAAAATGACAAAAATGACAAAAATGACAAAAATGACAAAAATGACAAAAATGACAAAAATGACAAAAATGACAAAAATGACAAAAATGACAAAAATGACAAAAATGACAAAAATGACAAAAATGACAAAAATGACAAAAATGACAAAAATGACAAAAATGACAAAAATGACAAAAATGACAAAAATGACAAAAATGACAAAAATGACAAAAATGACAAAAATGACAAAAATGACAAAAATGACAAAAATGACAAAAATGACAAAAATGACAAAAATGACAAAAATGACAAAAATGACAAAAATGACAAAAATGACAAAAATGACAAAAATGACAAAAATGACAAAAATGACAAAAATGACAAAAATGACAAAAATGACAAAAATGACAAAAATGACAAAAATGACAAAAATGACAAAAATGACAAAAATGACAAAAATGACAAAAATGACAAAAATGACAAAAATGACAAAAACGACAAAAATGACAAAAATGACAAAAATGACAAAAATGACAAAAATGACAAAAATGACAAAAATGACAAAAATGACAAAAATGACAAAAATGACAAAAATGACAAAAATGACAAAAATGACAAAAATGACAAAAATGACAAAAATGACAAAAATGACAAAAATGACAAAAATGACAAAAATGACAAAAATGACAAAAATGACAAAAATGACAAAAATGACAAAAATGACAAAAATGACAAAAATGACAAAAATGACAAAAATGACAAAAATGACAAAAATGACAAAAATGACAAAAATGACAAAAATGACAAAAATGACAAAAATGACAAAAATGACAAAAATGACAAAAATGACAAAAATGACAAAAATGACAAAAATGACAAAAATGACAAAAATGACAAAAATGACAAAAATGACAAAAATGACAAAAATGACAAAAATGACAAAAATGACAAAAATGACAAAAATGACAAAAATGACAAAAATGACAAAAATGACAAAAATGACAAAAATGACAAAAATGACAAAAATGACCAAAATGACCAAAATGACCAAAATGACCAAAATGACAAAATGACAAAATGTCAAAAATGACAAAAATGACAAAAATGACATTCATTTGTCATTGAATTTTCTTCAAAAATTTTTTTAGTAAAGATTATACTTCATCACCATTTCAATTTGTTTTCCTGCTGTCATTGGAAATTTGTCAATTAATTAGCAAAATAAACTAATTGTCAAAAAAAAAAAAAATTATCGTAAAAATGACAAAAATGACAAAAATGACAAAAATGACAAAAATGACAAAAATGACAAAAATGACAAAAATGACAAAAATGACAAAAATGACAAAAATGACAAAAATGACAAAAATGACAAAAATGACAAAAATGACAAAAATGACAAAAATGACAAAAATGACAAAAATGACAAAAATGACAAAAATGACAAAAATGACAAAAATGACCAAAATGACCAAAATGACAAAATGACAAAATGACAAAATGTCAAAAATGACAAAAATGACAAAACTGACAAAAATGACATATTCATTTGTCATTGAATTTTCTTCAAAAATTTTTTTAGTAAAGATTATACTTCATCACCATTTCAATTTGTTTTCCTGCTGTCATTGGAAATTTGTCAATTAATTAGCAAAATAAACTAATTGTCAAAAAAAAAAAAAAATTTCGTAAACATTAGTTAAACTTTTAGGCATTTTTGTTATTTGAAATAAAGCGAGTAGTTGTTTTCAGAAAATGGCCTCGAAAATGTTGAACTTTAGCAATCTCATATTTTGCATTTATTTTCGTCAATTTTATCATATTTTTAAATTTCGTAATTTTTGGCATCCCAATCTAAGCTTACTACCCTACACATCATGTGACAGAGCTACGTAGACTAACCCGGTCGTTCTTTTTTCCCTCATTTTTTTTTATTTCCCACCAGTACCCAGACTGTATGGAGACAAAATCTCGATGAAAGTGATATCACCGCGGACGCGCAAAGTTCAGCGCCGGATCATCGTTCTGCATGATTTTTTCCGCACCAAAGTTTCCCCACCGGCTTCCAACATGCTAAGCATGGTAAGTATTGGAATCGTCTCATCCTCTTGACTCTCGAACTGTCCAGGTTTGGCCGGCCTGGCTTGATGACTCAAACATCAGCCGACCGAACAGACGATATGTTATTGGAAATGGTGGATAATTTATTCCCATATGCATATTTCGATCATGTTTCGCGGACACTTTGTATTAGCTGAGTGGGCCGGCAAATGGACTGTTTGGATGACCCAGAAATATTGCGGAAAAAATTCGCACCGCGGGATCAGAAGCAGCTGTTTGTTTTAAAATTTGAATTTCCGATCATTTCATCCCGCTATACCTCGAACAAATTCTAGTCTCCATATATCCGAAGTTATGCAATTTTTCCAATGTTGAGGGAGAGTGGAGTTGAATGAACTCTAAAAATTGACAAACATAAATCAACCTTCCTAAACATCTATGAAGGTGTTTTTCAAATTCTGTGCTGATGCACAACAACCGTCCTGATAAATTAATGGTGTGGTATACCCTTTTTTCATTTTTATCTATTAAAAGTACATAGATATTTGTGCTCAGTAGAATGAAATTTTTTCATCTTTATTTTTTTTTGTTTTTTATTCAGCACCCCACTGTTCTCTACTAAGCTTTTGGTTTTCAATGGTGCTATTTTTTTCAAAATGATGGTTGAAATATGTTAAATAAATATTTTCCGCTGCAATCAAGTTAGCTTAGCTTAGCTTAGCTTGATTGAATATTTTTCGCTGCAATCAAGCTGCATCAAAACTGTCACTCACAGCAGGCGTTGACACTTGATTATAGGTTTTTCTCGGAGCAGTAATTTTGTCAATTTGATATTTATCCGTTTCAGCAAACGAATGTGAATGACTGCATAACAAGAACATCTTAAGATGCATTTTTGTGTTTAAAAAAAAAACTCACAAACAAAATATAGATACGTAAACCTCGTCGTGTCACCACGATACACGCGTGTCGGACAAGTTCATTAGCGACCATATTCATGTTCTCGAAGAGTTCACCCACGAAACGGTGTGTCGGTAAACTGATGCCAGGCAGCGTCTCTAGAGAGAGTGCAAAGCGGATCAGTTTGCCGATTGTTATGCTAATCAAGGATCGTTGCCGAAATTTATTACAAGCAACAAAGGCGATGATCTCACACATTATGCGAATTAACCTCTTTAAACTTCTGTGTGTAAATATCTTGTCAATTAATACAATGTTGAACAAATTCAAATCGGGATTCAGAAAAGTAAGCTGAGACGTCACACACTCATATGCAGGCTTCATTTTGCTCATCTTGAACAAAAGGAGACAGTGAACTTTTTCGCTCCAAATAATTGTGAGCTTATTTTTAATGAGCATTTCATCCTCCGCTGCTGAGAGAGCAGGGAGAAATTTTTTCTCAAACGAATGATCACTCTTCTACTGACAGAGCATTGTTGGTGTGTGACTCTGAAAACAAAACAAAAAAATTACACATGAAATTTGGTCCTTTCACTAAATCACGTGGACAGCTTTAATGTGTGATTTGACTGTCCTCTTTCTACGTGGAATTATGGAATATTGGCCTCAGAATTTGTCAACCTGCTTTATTGTTGGGGACGTTTAATAATTCTGGCATGCTTTTATATCTGATTTTGTAAACAAAGAGGTAATTAAAGATTTACACATTTGTTTCACATTATTTTCAGCATTTTAGCATTTACAACTTTGCTCGGTCGTTTATTTCTCAGCCAGTTACTGAGAAGCTAACGAACATTTCTCTCTGCGAAAATGAGATTGGGTGACTGCGTGATTGAAATGATCTCCAACAAAATGTGGGTTGCTTTATCGTTTAAAGTGCGAGAAAGCATGTTTCTCCCAGGCGTTTGACAAGGAGATGAGAAAAAGTGAGTAAAAATCAAGAGAATCGCAGAAGCCTGCTCATATGATCACGTCATGTGACGTGATATGATATCTTTTAGTGGCTCGAGTACTCGCTCCTTGTTTTAAACTCAAAATTAAGTAGTTTTGGTTCAAAATAGCAGTTCAGTTGCAGCCCCCAACTTTGAGTTCGACTGGGCAAACGCAAAAACTAGGTTCTAACTGGCGTACTCAAACCTAAGTTCGAGGGCGAGTTCCATTTTTTGAACTTTCTTCATGCCTTTATTCGTAGCTACTCAAAATGCAGTTCGGCAGCAGAACTCGCTAAGTGCTTTCAGTTCAACATACGCAAGAAGGGTTCAATTTTTAGTTCATTAGATCGATCTTAGTTTTGCTCCTTCGCCGAAGGAAAAACGGGATTAGTTTTAGTTCACAGTTCGAACTCCGTTTTGAACTACCGTAAGGAGGAAAAAAGGAACTCAACTTTAGTTCATAAAATCGAACTATGATTTGACCACGGTCAAAACAGCACTTCAGTGGCAGCCCTCAGCTTTGAGTTTGACTGGGTAATCGCAAAACTAAGTTCGAAAGCGAGTTCCATTTTTTAAACTTTTTTTATGTCCTTATTCGTAGCTATCTGAAATGCGGTTCGGCAAAAATGGCACGAATGGGATAAGTTTTGAGTTCGCAGTTCGAAGTCCGTTTTGAACCATATCGCAAGGAGGAAAAGGGTACTTAACTTTAAGTTCATAGAATCGAACTATCAAAACATAGTTCCTCGGTCATACTTGATTTTGAGTTTAAAAAATGGAGCGTGTAGTAAATAGATCACATCTATCGCGATAATCCTGATCAATTCAGGTCACATGACGTATGTAAAAAGCGGTAAGGTTCTATTTAAAATCATTCATCCCGATCTGTATTGAAATTCAATATCGAGCGAACCCGATAATGTTGGAGAAGTTGTATCTAGCTGGAAAATTAAAGGCCAGTTTGCCTTGAACTGCTGCTTGTCCTTAGCAGTTTTTTTTTGGTCTTCTTTAGGTTCCGCTTGACAATAGCCCAGTATTTCTCAATTGTGCGGAGCTCTGGCGTGTTGGGAGGGTTCTTGTCCTTGGGAACCACCTGCACGTTGTTGGCGGCGTACCACTCCATGGCCTTTTTACCGTAATGGCAAGATGCCAAATCCGACCAAAACAGTACGGAACAATCGTGTTTCTTCAGGAAAGGCAGCAAACGTTTATTCAAACACTCTTTCACGTAAATTTCTTGGTTGACAGCCCCGGAAGCTATGAAAATGCTACTTTTCAAGCCACAGGTACAGATGGCTTGTCAAACCAGATATTTCTTCGCGAACTTTGACAGTTTCATGTGCTTGAAAATATCTGCTACCTTTCCCCTTCCTTTTGCCGTATAAAACTCCTGTTCCGGAAGCTGCTTGTAGTCGGCTTTGACGTAGGTTTCGTCGTCCATTATCACGCAGTCAAACTTCGTCAGCATCGTCGTGTACAGCCTCCGGGATCGCGCGTTGGCCGTCGTATTTTGTTTATCATCGCGATTTGGAGTCACTACCTTCTTGTAAGTCGATAGTCCGGCTCGTTTTTTGGCTCGATGCACGGTTGTAGACGATACACCCAGCTTATTTGAGGCATCTGGGAGAGAGAGAGGTTAGGGTTCCGCTTGAAACTACCAGCAACTCTCTTTGTCGTCTCAGCGGCTTCCGGTTTTCGATTCTCCCCAATCCAGACTTCCTGGCTGTCGACAAACGTTCCCCAAACACTTTAATAACATTTGTAACGGTTGATTTGGCAACTTTTAGCGATGTTGCCAGCTTAGCGTGCGAGTGGCTCGGATTTTCGCGATGCTCGAGCAAAGTTTTGATACGCTGCTCCTCTTCCTTGGACGGCGTTTTGACAACTGAAGAGTGAATTCCAAAATCAAAATAGCAACATTGTACACACACACACACACACACACACACACACACACACACACACACACACACACACACACACACACACACACACACACACACACACACACACACACACACACACACACACACACACACACACACACACACACACACACACACACACACACACACACACACACACACACACACACACACA
>NC_073692.1:44989582-45009256 GCF_029784155.1 Uranotaenia lowii | reverse complement strand
CAAAAATGACAAAAATGACAAAAATGACAAAAAATGACAAAAATGACAAAAATGACAAAATGACAAGAATGACAAAAAATGACAAAAATGACAAAAATGACAAAAAATGACAAAAATGACAAAAATGACAAAAATGACAAAAATGACAAAAATGACAAAATGACAAAAATGACAAAAAATGACAAAAATGACAAAAATGACAAAAATGACAAAAATGACAAAAATGACAAAAATGACAAAAATGACAAAAATGACAAAAATGACAAAAATGACAAAAATGACAAAAATGACAAAAAATGACAAAAATGACAAAAATGACAAAAATGACAAAAATGACAAAAATGACAAAAATGACAAAAATGACAAAAATGACAAAAATGACAAAAATGACAAAAATGACAAAATGACAAAAATGACAAAAATGACAATAATGACAAAAATGACAAAAATGACAAAAATGACAAAAATGACAAAAATGACAAAAATGACAAAAATGACAAAAATGACAAAAATGACAAAAATGACAAAAATGACAAAAATGACAAAAATGACAAAAATGACAAAAATGACAAAAATGACAAAAATGACAAAAATGACAAAAATGACAAAAATGACAAAAATGACAAAATGACAAAAATGACAAAAATGACAAAAATGACAAAAATGACAAAAATGACAAAAATGACAAAAATGACAAAAATGACAAAAATGACAAAAATGACAAAAATGACAAAAATGACAAAAATGACAAAAATGACAAAAATGACAAAAATGACAAAAATGACAAAAATGACAAAAATGACAAAAATGACAAAAATGACAAAAATGACAAAAATGACAAAAATGACAAAAATGACAAAAATGACAAAAATGACAAAAATGACAAAAATGACAAAAATGACAAAAATGACAAAAATGACAAAAATGACAAAAATGACAAAAATGACAAAATGACAAAAATGACAAAAATGACAAAAATGACAAAAATGACAAAAATGACAAAAATGACAAAAATGACAAAAATGACAAAAATGACAAAAATGACAAAAATGACAAAAATGACAAAAATGACAAAAATGACAAAAATTGACAAAAATGACAAAAATGACAAAAATGACAAAATGACAAAATGACAAAAATGACAAAAATGACAAAAATGACAAAATGACAAAAATGACAAAAATGACAAAAATGACAAAAATGACAAAAATGACAAAAATGACAAAAATGACAAAAATGACAAAAATGACAAAAATGACAAAAATGACAAAAATGACAAAAATGACAAAAATGACAAAAATGACAAAAATGACAAAAATGACAAAAATGACAAAAATGACAAAAATGACAAAATGACAAAAATGACAAAAATGACAAAAATGACAAAAATGACAAAAATGACAAATGACAAAATGACAAAAATGACAAAAATGACAAAAATGACAAAAATGACAAAAATGACAAAAATGACAAAAATGACAAAATGACAAAATGACAAAAATGACAAAAATGACAAAATGACAAAAATGACAAAAATGACAAAATGACAAAAAAGATTAAACTTCGTAACCATTTCAATGTGTCTTTCTTTCCACTGTAAAAGTTGTCGATAGATTAGCAAAATAAACTGATTGTCAAAAAATGATCGTAATCGTTAGTTAAACTTTCTGGTATTTTTGTTATTTTATGGCACTATTTTAATTTTTTTCCAGGTCAATGATTTCAACATTTAAATGGTTATCTTGTTAAAAAAACGAATAGTGGTTTTCAGAAAATGGCCTCGAAAATGTTGCACTTAAGCAATCTTATATTTTGCAATAAATTTCATCATTTTTATAATATTTTTAATTTTTGTTATTTTTGCCATCCCAATCAAAGCTTTCTACCCTACACATCATGTGACAGAGCTACGTAGACTAACCCGGTCGTTCTTTTTTCCCTCATTTTTTTTTTATTTTCCCACCAGTACCCAGACTGTATGGAGACAAACTCTCGATGAAAGTGATATCACCGCGGACGCGCAAAGTTCAGCGCCGGATCATCGTTCTGCATGATTTTTTCCGCACCAAAGTTTCCCCACCGGCTTCCAACATGCTAAGCATGGTAAGTATTGGAATCGTCTCGTCCTCTTGACTCTCGAACTGTCCAAGTTTGGCCGGCCTGGCTTGATGACTCAAACATCAGCCGACCTAACAGACGATATGTTATTGGAAATGGTGGATAATTTATTCCCATATGCATATTTCGATCATGTTTCGCGGACACTTTGTATTAGCTGAGTGGGCCGGCAAATGGACTGTTTGGATGACCCAGAAATATTGCGGAAAAAATTCGCACCGCGGGATCAGAAGCAGCTGTTTGTTTTAAAATTTTAATTTCCGATCATTTCATTCCTCTCTATACCTCTAGTAAATTCTCGTCTCCTTGTCTCCAACGTTATGCAATTTTTCTAATCTTGAGGGAGAGCGGAGTTGAATGAACTCTAAAAATTGACAAACATAAATCAACCTTCCTAAACATCTATGAAGGTGTTTTTCAAATTCTGTGCTGATGCACAACAACCGTCTTGATGAATTATAAGTGTGATATACCTTTTTTCATTTTTATCTATAAAAAGTAGATATTTGAGCTCAGTAGAATGAAATTTTTTCATCTTTATTTTTTTTGGTTTTTATTCAGCACCCCACTGTTCTTTACTAAGCTTTCGGTTTTTAATGGTGCTATTTTTTTCAAAATGATGGTTGAAATATGTTAAATAAATATTTTCCGCTGCAATCAAGTTAGCTTAGCTTAGCTTAGCTTGATTGAATATTTTTCGCTGCCATCAAGCTGCATCAAAACTGTCACTCACAGCAGGCGTTGACACTTGATAATAGGTTTTTCTCGGAGCAGTAATTTTGTCAATTTGATGTTTATCTGTTTCAGCAAACGAATGTGAATGACTGCATAACAAGAACATCTTAAGATGCATTTTTGTGTTTAAAAAAAAACTCACAAACAAAATATAGATACGTAAACCTCGTCGTGTCACCACGATACACGCGTGTCGGACAAGTTCATTAGCCACCATATTCATGTTCTCGAAGAGTTCACCCACGAAACGGTGTGCCGGTAAACTGATACCAGGCAGCGTCTCTAGAGAGAGTGCAAAGCGGATCAGCTTGCCGATTGTTATGCTAATCAAGGATCGTTGCCGAAATTTATTACAAGCAACAAAGGCGATGATCTCACACATTATGCGAATTAACCTCTTCAAACTTCTGTGAGTAAATATCTTGTCAATTAATACAAATTTGAACAAATTCAAATCGGGATTCAGAAAAATAAGCAAATGTTTAGGTAACATTACACGGAACATTACGAGTAGTAGATAGATTAGGGTTACCATACCTCGCAATGCTAAAAAGAGTACAATGAAAAAAATTTCCAAAAGAGTAAGGAAAACTCTATAAAAAAACAGAGTTATTACAAGTCATTCAAATACTACCAATTTGTTGGGAGCATGATGTATGACTGAGCATTCCAGATTGCGTGTTTTTTCAAGAAAAAAAACTGAGAAAAAGCCCGGTCTGGCTCGATTGCCCAGGTATCGAGGAAAAATACGAACAAAAACTACATTTTTCTATACATAATGTATGATTTTTTGAACTTGTTCCATCAAAAACAACGTGCAAATTTTTTTAGAAATGTAAAATTTGAATTGAACAGCGCTGATGGGACTCAATAAAAAATATTTTTTTAATGAGTACATTTTTCACTTTTTTTTTCTTAATTTGCATGAGAAAAGCCTGGATTGCGAACAGATTTCCCCGGATATTGCTTTGGGTATAATTGCCCGGATTTGCCCGGCCCGAATACGCTAAAAAAAATATTATTTGAACTGATATTATATGATTACTATAAATATTCTCATATTTTTTAATAATTAAAAGAAACAAGTCAGTGATTGAATATTCCTATTTGTGGATTATTCGAAGAGAGAGAAATATTTGATGCTTTGCTGACAAACCACACCAAACCCGATAAAAGAAGAGATTTAAGGCGCGTATATTTCCTTTCAACAAATTACATGTTAGATTTGTGCGCTACGAAGTATTTGAGCCTATTACTTTTGAAGGTTGGGAACACTGATTCCAAACAAACGCGTTTTTGATTTAAAGTTTTTAAATTCGATTTTGTGATTTTAGTAATGATTTTTCACGATGAAAGTTTGTGGAAAGTGTGAGTGAAGTGAATTGTTATGTGTAGATGATGGAGTTTAACATTAAATAACCGGCGGCTGAGCGTAAAATGTATTTTTCGGTCGTAAATTTTCTCAATTGGTGATGCGATGACGAAGCGTTTGTTTTGGCCTCTTGTTACAACTACCAGAAAAAATGAATCTAGATAGCGCTACAAAAGCTTCAGAAAAGATCTTACATTTATTAGTAAGGGTTACAATGCGTTACATCTCTCAAACTATCATACCGATATCTGGTGAGTAAAAGATTTTTTTTTTGTTCTTAACGACATCTGGTGGAGAGTATAGGCCGTGAAATCGAAGGCTTGTACAGTGTTCGGTGATGGATAATTTTTCCGCGTTTAATTTCGTACGTGTATTGCAATACCGCGTTTGAACGTGTTTTCTCTTGGTTTACAGCGCACGATAAAAGTGTTTTATACGTGTATAATGATTTCAATATTAATTATTTCTAATGCGGTTAATTTTTTTTCTCTCAGTGCAAGGAAGAAGCTGCATGAGAGCAACAATGGAGATTTACTCCTCCGTTCGGTTGCTTGGGAAAAGAGTAAATCAGGCAAGCGAGGCGCGATCGTATGCTTTTTTTTCTCTTTTTCTCTCCGTTTGCATAATGCGTTAGGACGTTTTTGCTCGTTAGGTCGTTCTTGCTCTTCTCGTTTTAAGCGAGCGATAATCTTCGGTGAGTTGCGCCGGTGATAAATGCATTGTACTTGTATGACATGCCACGCGAGGACGTTTTGCTCTTCTCGTTATAAGCGCGCGGTAAAATTCGGTAAGTTGCATCGGTGCTAAGTACATTGTTCGTGTATGACAATGCCACGTAAGGACGTATTTGCTGTAAATAAAAACGCGATGTACTCTATAGTGTGCGACGTGATGATCATTAAATATTTTACTTTGCTTTGATCACATCCCTTCCCAAAGGGAATCCAGATCTTTTTTACCTTCCCACTAACAAACACCTTTCCTGAGACGACCGTGGAGATTTAGAGGTGTATTCGGTCTCTAGTAGCAACGGAAGTCGAACTAACAATCCTTCCCTTTCCCCGATGAACCGTAAGGACGTGGCCGGCGCCGTTATTGACCATATAAGATAAGGAATCTTCGAAACGTGTACACAGAAAATGGTAAGCTAATCCCAAGCCCCATTTATTTGGATCTATGTACAATTTTGATGGTTCTTGTCAATCACGGAGTAGCAACTACTGAAATGTACGGTTTATCAAAGCTCAAGCTCAAGCTCAAGCATTTGAGCCTATTACTTTTGTGCTCTTTGTTAACTGTTTGGGAATTTATTGCATACTCAAAGGCGTTTATTGCGTTCACTGTAAATTACGATTCAAAGATGCCTTCATGGATACGGGAGATTTAGGCAAGATATTGAAAATTTTAGTAAGTTGTATTTCTTTCGTATTTCTTGTATAGGATGAAAAACAAGTTCATTTTTCTGATTAAATGGCTCTCATAAAAAAAGAGTACATTTAGTAAAATTTCACAAAAAGAAGAGTACGCCCATTTTCCGATCGAAAAAGAGTACATGTACTCTTAAAAGAGTACGTATGGTAACCCTAAGATAGATCACATCCAACGCGATAATTCTGGTCATTTCATGTCACGTGAGGTATGTTATCAGCGATAAGGATCTATTGTGCATAATTTGAAAGTAAAGTTCACATGAGTAAATTTTGACTTTTGGATTTGTATGGGAAAATTGAATATCTTGTTCTGAAAAATCATCATAATTTTCGTTTCTTCTGTGAACCGATTCTGATAATGGCTTTTCTGTGACAATTTATAAATATTTTAAGGAACAACTTTATCTTTTGGCATTGCAATAAAGGGTGATACGGTCAAAATTAGGTCAAGGGAAAACGCGTGTAAATCGGTGAAATCGTTGTTTAAAAAATCAAATTAAATTTGTTTTTCAAGTTTAATTAGTATACAATTTAGGAAAAATATTTATACAGCCACCTTGTCCACCTTCTTCGCGGCAGAAAGCCAGTTTGCCTTGAACTGCTGCTCGTCCTTAGCAGTTTTTTTGGTCTTCTTTAGGTTCCGCTTGACAATAGCCCAGTATTTCTCAATTGGGCGGAGCTCTGGCGTGTTGGGAGGGTTCTTGTCCTTGGGAACTACCTGCACGTTGTTGGCGGCGTACCACTCCATGGCCTTTTTACCGTAATGGCAAGATGCCAAATCCGGCCAAAACAGTACGGAACAATCGTGTTTCTTCAGGAAAGGCAGCAGACGTTTATTCAAACACTCTTTCACATAAATTTCTGGGTTGACAGCCCCGGAAGGTATGAAAATGCTACTTTTCAAGCCACAGGTACAGATGGCTTGCCAAACCAGATATTTCTTCGCGAACTTTGACAGTTTCATGTGATTAAAAATATCTGCTACCTTTCCCCTTCCTTTTGCCGTATAAAACACCTGTCCCGGAAACTGCTTGTAGTCGGCTTTGACGTAGGTTTCGTCGTCCATTACCACGCAGTCAAACTTCGTCAGCATCGTCGTGTACAGCCTTCGGGATCGCGCATTGGCCGTCGTATTTTGTTTATCATCGCGATTTGGAGTCACTACCTTCTTGTAAGTCGATAGTCCGGCTCGTTTTTTTGGCTCGATGCACGGTTTTAGACGATACACCCAGCTTATTTGCGGCATCTCGGAGAGAGAGGTTAGGGTTTCGCTTGAAACTACCGGCAAATCTCTTTGTCGTCTCAGCGGGTTCCGGTTTTCGATTCCTCCCCGATCCAGACTTCCTGGCTGTCGACAAACGTTCCCCAAACACTTTAATTAACACATTTGTAACGGTTGATTTGGCAACTTTTAGCGATTTTGCCAGCTTTGCGTGCGAGTAGCTCGGATTTTCGCGATCACGAGCAAAACTTTGATACGCTGCTCTTCTTCCGAGGACGGCATTTTGACATCTGAAAAGTTAATTCCTAAATCAAAATAGGAGGAACATTCTACACACACACACACCTTCAAAATGAGGGGTGTTCAGGTTTTTTAAATGCAAAATTGAAAGAAATACGTCAAGTTAATATTGACCAAATTTTGACCGTATCACCCTTTATTAGGAGGAATTTTTGGTACACAAATAAACTTGTTTATTATTTAAAACAAATAGCGTCGCCGTTCTGCGTGTCAGGAAGAAAAAGCACTCACCCTCATTTTCACCCACAACACTGACAACTTCTACGGGTAACAACCGCCTGCTCGATGTTCAAAACTGGGGAAAAACTGATGGACCTCTGAATGGAACAACACTCATGGAGAACTAGATTGTCCTTAGCCAATATTTGATAACTTTTTCTGTTCCGGAATTTGCCAAATTGGCTATTTATGGCCACAACCGGGGATCCCCTTGTACATAATTATAAACATTAGAAATAGATATAAATCAAATCGCCTTATAATCGGTAGTTCTTGTAGTTCGATTTGAGTATTACAAATGTACACAAAGCCAATATTTAACTTGATTAGCAAGCATTGAAGTGAGAGGTAAGAAGGTTTCCTGGAAAATGATATGTCGTAACGATATCGAGAAGCTCAGTATTTGAAGAGCAGCAATAATTTATCACCGTGCATCTAGCTATTATTCGTGATTTCTCATTCGTCAGACTGTTCTGCAGTGCTATGCCGTTTTGGAGATGAATGTCACTAAATTTTTCAGCTTCCCATCACCACTTATCTTCACTATATAGTTAGCTTGGACTCAAAACCCTCAAATGCTATCGTCGTTAAACGTTTCGTTTCCTCAATCAAAACAGAAATGGCACCACGGAGCAGCCCGATCGGCGCAGAAGTGGGCGGACCAGTGCCGGTTGCTCACTCACGACAGCCCCAAAGGTCGCTGGATCGACAACTACGGTGCGTGCGGTCAGAACATCTTCGTGTCCACCCATAAGGTTCCCTGGTGAGTGTCGGGTTTCGGCTCGGCTGTTTCTTCCTTTGTAAGTTTAATCTAAATTAATATTTTTGGCTAGGCCTGAAGGGAACAAGTCCATTCGGGTTTTGGTTGTTATGCTAATCAGGATCACAGCCAGAGCATTCGTAACATGTGTAAAATCATATTTCGCGTTTCATCGCACTAATTTGACGATAAATAATTGCAAATTGTGAAACGATCCCCAGCGCCGATTCGGCACGATTAATTGGGATCGAGAATGTTTTATTCATAAGATGGCGCCACCTACTGGCGATCTACACACGAAACGGCTCTTCGTCACTTTTGTCGGCCGACATGTGTTGATAAAAGTTGTAAGCCGTCAAAATAGGTCGTAAATAAGCGATCTGAATTAATTATAGATTATTCTTATGGATACAGCTTAAGGAAATCACTTTCACTGCATGAGCTGATGAGTTTGTTTTATTTCGGCAGGTTGTTTGCATTGCGAACATGGTTCCTGGAGAAGCACAACTTCACGTACGGATCGCCGAAGAACAATCTGGTGGCGGTTGGGCACTACACGCAGATGATTTGGGCGGCCACGCATAAGGTTGGTTGTGGTTTGACCAAATGCCCCAGTGGAGGACCCAAGGGAAAGCCATTCTTCAACTATGTCTGCAATTATTGTCCGATGTGAGTGAAGGCTCTTAAAGTGTCACATTATCGACTGTAAATTGATAATTTCTTTTTCCAGTGGAAATCATGAAGACAAACTCGGAACGCCCTACAGGAGAGGAAAACCTTGCGGAGCATGTAAACACCACTGCCATTCGAGTAAAATAAAGTAAGTTGGGTTACCATCACATTTGTCTAGGTCTCATCGTGTAATAAATGGTTTTTGTTACTTGCACATTTTTACAAATGTTGCTCCATCTGAAAAATAGTAGAAATATTACGTCATACGAAATTAGTTATCTCTCCCAACTTATGTATTTACGTCAATCGTTTCAAGGGATTTAAAACCTCCTCGGTTTATTCATCCCAGAAATGTCAAAGCGCGTGACTTCAATGTCAATTTTATGGTCTTCAAATATAAAAAATGATTGCTGATTTTCCAAAGTTTTCAAGTTCACCGTTCTCCTTAGAAAAATTTGATAAACAAATTAAAAAAAAACGCAGAATGGAATTGTTGAAAAAGTAACGTTCACAAGCCTTTGACATTTAAAAGAATAATTTTTTCATCGAACTTTAGTTATATCATAAATAATATAGATTTTCGCCAAGTACGCAACTCAACCTACACTCAATCCTCAAATATTCCAGTATCTCGATTTGACAAGTGTTTTAAGATAGCCTTCTATTAACAGGATGAAAACGAATTTGATTGTTTAATAATTGGTCTGTTCATTGAATTCGAAAAAAACAACAGACAGCAAATTTCCTTGAAAAAGACCAACAAAACTGGTCGAAACGTCGGGTATTTGAAAAACAATTGTTGTTTGATCTACATCCAAGACCAAAAAAAGCCAAATTTAATTTTTTTACATCATCCACGGTCGAAAAAAAATAAACCTAACCTCATATATTTGGATTTGGTTTAATTTTCATAAATATACCCTTTTCTGTTAAGCTTAGCAAAAAATAACAAATTGGAAAAATTTACAGAGCAAGCTTCCGACGTTTTACATAATTTACAAAAGTTATTAAATTTTTATGGATGAACGAAGTTGTTGAAATTGAATTTAAGTTAACAAATGGTTTATGTAATGGTTAGTACAATTTTAATTGTGATGTTGATATGATTCGGTGATTTTTTACGATTTTTAAACGATTTTGATACGATCTAATAATCTTTCTGAGGCTATCCGAACTCTCAATATTAAAACTAAAGTCCGCTTGAGTGCTCTTCATACGATTTTTTTATTTTTTGTCATTTTTGAAAGTTTTGTAATTTTTTGAATTTTTTAATTTTTGAAATTTTTGTAATTTTGGTAATATTGGTAACTTTGGAAATTTTGGTAATTTTGGTAATTTCGGTAATTTCGGTAATTTTTGTAATTTTTGTAATTTTCAAAATTTTTGTCATTATTTTCATTTTGATAATTTTTGTCATTTTTGTTATTTTTGCCATTTTTGTCATTTTTGTCATTTTTGTCATTTTTGTCATTTTTGTCATTTTTGTCATTTTTGTCATTTTTGTCATTTTTGTCATTTTTGTCATTTTTGTCATTTTTGTCATTTTTGTCATTTTTGTCATTTTTGTCATTTTTGTCATTTTTGTCATTTTTGTCATTTTTGTCATTTTTGTCATTTTTGTCATTTTTGTCATTTTTGTCATTTTTGTCATTTTTGTCATTTTTGTCATTTTTGTCATTTTTGTCATTTTTGTCATTTTTGTCATTTTTGTCATTTTTGTCATTTTTGTCATTTTTGTCATTTTTGTCATTTTTGTCATTTTTGTCATTTTTGTCATTTTTGTCATTTTTGTCATTTTTGTCATTTTTGTCATTTTTGTCATTTTTGTCATTTTTGTCATTTTTGTCATTTTTGTCATTTTTGTCATTTTTGTCATTTTTGTCATTTTTGTCATTTTTGTCATTTTTGTCATTTTTGTCATTTTTGTCATTTTTGTCATTTTTGTCATTTTTGTCATTTTTGTCATTTTTGTCATTTTTGTCATTTTTGTCATTTTTGTCATTTTTGTCATTTTTGTCATTTTTGTCATTTTTGTCATTTTTGTCATTTTTGTCATTTTTGTCATTTTTGTCATTTTTGTCATTTTTGTCATTTTTGTCATTTTTGTCATTTTTGTCATTTTTGTCATTTTTGTCATTTTTGTCATTTTTGACATTTTTGTCATTTTTGTCATTTTTGTCATTTTTGTCATTTTTGTCATTTTTGTCATTTTTGTCATTTTTGTCATTTTTGTCATTTTTGTCATTTTTGTCATTTTTGTCATTTTTGTCATTTTTGTCATTTTTGTCATTTTTGTCATTTTTGTCATTTTTGTCATATTTGTCATTTTTGTCATTTTTGTCATTTTTGACATTTTTGTCATTTTTGTCATTTTTGTCATTTTTGTCATTTTTGTCATTTTTGTCATTTTTGTCATTTTTGTCATTTTTGTCATTTTTGTCATTTTTGTCATTTTTGTCATTTTTGTCATTTTTGTCATTTTTGTCATTTTTGTCATTTTTGTCATTTTTGTCATTTTTGTCATTTTTGTCATTTTTGTCATTTTTGTCATTTTTGTCATTTTTGTCATTTTTGTCATTTTTGTCATTTTTGTCATTTTTGTCATTTTTGTCATTTTTGTCATTTTTGTCATTTTTGTCATTTTTGTCATTTTTGTCATTTTTGTCATTTTTGTCATTTTTGTCATTTTTGTCATTTTTGTCATTTTTGTCATTTTTGTCATTTTTGTCATTTTTGTCATTTTTGTCATTTTTGTCATTTTTGTCATTTTTGTCATTTTTGTCATTTTTGTCATTTTTGTCATTTTTGTCATTTTTGTCATTTTTGTCATTTTTGTCATTTTTGTCATTTTTGTCATTTTTGTCATTTTTGTCATTTTTGTCATTTTTGTCATTTTTGTCATTTTTGTCATTTTTGTCATTTTTGTCATTTTTGTCATTTTTGTCATTTTTGTCATTTTTGTCATTTTTGTCATTTTTGTCATTTTTGTCATTTTTGTCATTTTTGTCATTTTTGTCATTTTTGTCATTTTTGTCATTTTTGTCATTTTTGTCATTTTTGTCATTTTTGTCATTTTTGTCATTTTTGTCATTTTTGTCATTTTTGTCATTTTTGTCATTTTTGTCATTTTTGTCATTTTTGTCATTTTTGACATTTTTGTCATTTTTGCCTTTTAGTCACTTTTGTAATTTTTGTCATTTTTGTCATTTTTGTCATTTTTGTCATTTTTGTCATTTTTGTCATTTTTGTCATTTTTGTCATTTTTGTCATTTTTGTCATTTTTGTCATTTTTGTCATTTTTGTCATTTTTGTCATTTTTGTCATTTTTGTCATTTTTGTCATTTTTGTCATTTTTGTCATTTTTGTCATTTTTGTCATTTTTGTCATTTTTGTCATTTTTGTCATTTTTGTCATTTTTGTCATTTTTGTCATTTTTGTCATTTTTGTCATTTTTGTCATTTTTGTCATTTTTGTCATTTTTGTCATTTTTGTCATTTTTGTCATTTTTGTCATTTTTGTCATTTTTGTCATTTTTGTCATTTTTGTCATTTTTGTCATTTTTGTCATTTTTGTCATTTTTGTCATTTTTGTCATTTTTGTCATTTTTGTCATTTTTGTCATTTTTGTCATTTTTGTCATTTTTGTCATTTTTGTCATTTTTGTCATTTTTGTCATTTTTGTCATTTTTGACATTTTTGTCATTTTTGCCTTTTAGTCACTTTTGTAATTTTTGTCATTTTTGTCATTTTTGTCATTTTTGTCATTTTTGTCATTTTTGTCATTTTTGTCATTTTTGTCATTTTTGTCATTTTTGTCATTTTTGTCATTTTTGTCATTTTTGTCATTTTTGTCATTTTTGTCATTTTTGTCATTTTTGTCATTTTTGTCATTTTTGTCATTTTTGTCATTTTTGTCATTTTTGTCATTTTTGTCATTTTTGTCATTTTTGTCATTTTTGTCATTTTTGTCATTTTTGTCATTTTTGTCATTTTTGTCATTTTTGTCATTTTTGTCATTTTTGTCATTTTTGTCATTTTTGTCATTTTTGTCATTTTTGTCATTTTTGTCATTTTTGTCATTTTTGTCATTTTTGTCATTTTTGTCATTTTTGTCATTTTTGTCATTTTTGTCATTTTTGTCATTTTTGTCATTTTTGTCATTTTTGTCATTTTTGTCATTTTTGTCATTTTTGACATTTTTGTCATTTTTGTGATTTTTGTCATTTTTGTCATTTTTGTCATTTTTGTCATTTTTGTCATTTTTGTCATTTTTGTCATTTTTGTCATTTTTGTCATTTTTGTCATTTTTGTCATTTTTGTCATTTTTGTCATTTTTGTCATTTTTGTCATTTTTGTCATTTTTGTCATTTTTGTCATTTTTGTCATTTTTGTCATTTTTGTCATTTTTGTCATTTTTGTGATTTTTGTCATTTTTGTCATTTTTGTCATTTTTGTCATTTTTGTGATTTTTGTCATTTTTGTCATTTTTGTCATTTTTGTCATTTTTGTCATTTTTGTCATTTTTGTCATTTTTGTCATTTTTGTCATTTTTGTCATTTTTGTCATTTTTGTCATTTTTGTCATTTTTGTCATTTTTGTCATTTTTGTCATTTTTGTCATTTTTGTCATTTTTGTCATTTTTGTCATTTTTGTCATTTTTGTCATTTTTGTCATTTTTGTCATTTTTGTCATTTTTGTCATTTTTGTCATTTTTGTCATTTTTGTCATTTTTGTCATTTTTGTGATTTTTGTCATTTTTGTCATTTTTGTCATTTTTGTCATTTTTGTCATTTTTGTCATTTTTGTCATTTTTGTCATTTTTGTCATTTTTGTCATTTTTGTCATTTTTGTCATTTTTGTGATTTTTGTCATTTTTGTCATTTTTGTCATTTTTGTCATTTTTGTCATTTTTGTCATTTTTGTCATTTTTGTCATTTTTGTCATTTTTGTCATTTTTGTCATTTTTGTCATTTTTGTCATTTTTGTCATTTTTGTCATTTTTGTCATTTTTGTCATTTTTGTCATTTTTGTCATTTTTGTCATTTTTGTCATTTTTGTCATTTTTGTCATTTTTGTCATTTTTGTCATTTTTGTCATTTTTGTCATTTTTGTCATTTTTGTCATTTTTGTCATTTTTGTCATTTTTGTCATTTTTGTCATTTTTGTCATTTTTGTCATTTTTGTCATTTTTGTCATTTTTGTCATTTTTGTCATTTTTGTCATTTTTGTCATTTTTGTCATTTTTGTCATTTTTGTCATTTTTGTCATTTTTGTCATTTTTGTCATTTTTGTCATTTTTGTCATTTTTGTCATTTTTGTCATTTTTGTCATTTTTGTCATTTTTGTCATTTTTGTCATTTTTGTTTTTTTTGTCATTTTTGTCATTTTTGTCATTTTTGTCATTTTTGTCATTTTTGTCATTTTTGTCATTTTTGTCATTTTTGTCATTTTTGTCATTTTTGTCATTTTTGTCATTTTTGTCATTTTTGTGATTTTTGTGATTTTTGTGATTTTTGTCATTTTTGTCATTTTTGTCATTTTTGTCATTTTTGTCATTTTTGTCATTTTTGTCATTTTTGTCATTTTTGTCATTTTTGTCATTTTTGTCATTTTTGTCATTTTTGTCATTTTTGTCATTTTTGTCATTTTTGTCATTTTTGTCATTTTTGTCATTTTTGTCATTTTTGTCATTTTTGTCATTTTTGTCATTTTTGTCATTTTTGTCATTTTTGTCATTTTTGTCATTTTTGTCATTTTTGTCATTTTTGTCATTTTTGTCATTTTTGTCATTTTTGTCATTTTTGTCATTTTTGTCATTTTTGTCATTTTTGTCATTTTTGTCATTTTTGTCATTTTTGTCATTTTTGTCATTTTTGTCATTTTTGTCATTTTTGTCATTTTTGTC
This sequence comes from Uranotaenia lowii, assembly GCF_029784155.1. NCBI lineage: Eukaryota > Metazoa > Arthropoda > Insecta > Diptera > Culicidae > Uranotaenia > Uranotaenia lowii. Next base: position 44,994,524 of record NC_073692.1, on the reverse strand, counting down.
ATTTTTGTCATTTTTGTCATTTTTGTCATTTTTGTCATTTTTGTCATTTTTGTCATTTTTGTCATTTTTGTCATTTTTGTCATTTTTGTCATTTTTGTCATTTTTGTCATTTTTGTCATTTTTGTCATTTTTGTCATTTTTGTCATTTTTGTCATTTTTGTCATTTTTGTCATTTTTGTCATTTTTGTCATTTTTGTCATTTTTGTCATTTTTGTCATTTTTGTCATTTTTGTCATTTTTGTCATTTTTGTCATTTTTGTCATTTTTGTCATTTTTGTCATTTTTGTCATTTTTGTCATTTTTGTCATTTTTGTCATTTTTGTCATTTTTGTCATTTTTGTCATTTTTGTCATTTTTGTCATTTTTGTCATTTTTGTCATTTTTGTCATTTTTGTCATTTTTGTCATTTTTGTCATTTTTGTCATTTTTGTCATTTTTGTCATTTTTGTCATTTTTGTCATTTTTGTCATTTTTGTCATTTTTGTCATTTTTGTCATTTTTGTCATTTTTGTCATTTTTGTCATTTTTGTCATTTTTGTCATTTTTGTCATTTTTGTCATTTTTGTCATTTTTGTCATTTTTGTCATTTTTGTCATTTTTGTCATTTTTGTCATTTTTGTCATTTTTGTCGTTTTTGTCATTTTTGTCATTTTTGTCATTTTTGTCATTTTTGTCATTTTTGTCATTTTTGTCATTTTTGTCATTTTTGTCATTTTTGTCATTTTTGTCATTTTTGTCATTTTTGTCATTTTTGTCATTTTTGTCATTTTTGTCATTTTTGTCATTTTTGTCATTTTTGTCATTTTTGTCATTTTTGTCATTTTTGTCATTTTTGTCATTTTTGTCATTTTTGTCATTTTTGTCATTTTTGTCATTTTTGTCATTTTTGTCATTTTTGTCATTTTTGTGATTTTTATCATTTTTGTGATTTTTGTCATTTTTGTTATTTTTGTCATTTTTGTCATTTTTGTCATTTTTGTCATTTTTGTCATTTTTGTCATTTTTGTCATTTTTGTCATTTTTGTCATTTTTGTCATTTTTGTCATTTTTGTCATTTTTGTCATTTTTGTCATTTTTGTAATTTTTGTAATTTTTGTAATTTTTGTAATTTTTGTCATTTTTGTAATTTTTGTCATTTTTGTCATTTTTGTCATTTTTGTCATTTTTGTCATTTTTGTCATTTTTGTCATTTTTGTCATTTTTGTCATTTTTGTCATTTTTGTCATTTTTGTCATTTTTGTCATTTTTGTCATTTTTGTCATTTTTGTCATTTTTGTCATTTTTGTCATTTTTGTCATTTTTGTCATTTTTGTCATTTTTGTCATTTTTGTCATTTTTGTCATTTTTGTCATTTTTGTCATTTTTGTCATTTTTGTCATTTTTGTCATTTTTGTCATTTTTGTCATTTTTGTCATTTTTGACATTTTTGCATTTTAGTCATTTTTGTCATTTTTGTCATTTTTGTCATTTTTGTCATTTTTGTCATTTTTGTCATTTTTGTCATTTTTGTCATTTTTGTCATTTTTGTCATTTTTGTCATTTTTGTCATTTTTGTCATTTTTGTCATTTTTGTCATTTTTGTCATTTTTGTCATTTTTGTCATTTTTGTCATTTTTGTCATTTTTGTCATTTTTGTCATTTTTGTCATTTTTGTCATTTTTGTCATTTTTGTCATTTTTGTCATTTTTGTCATTTTTGTCATTTTTGTCATTTTTGTCATTTTTGTCATTTTTGTCATTTTTGTCATTTTTGTCATTTTTGTCATTTTTGTCATTTTTGTCATTTTTGTTATATTTTAATTTTTGTCATTTTTGTCATTTTTGTCATTTTTGTCATTTTTGTCATTTTTGTCATTTTTGTCATTTTTGTCATTTTTGTCATTTTTGTCATTTTTGTCATTTTTGTCATTTTTGTCATTTTTGTCATTTTTGTCATTTTTGTCATTTTTGTCATTTTTGTCATTTTTGTCATTTTTGTCATTTTTGTTATTTTTTTCTTTTTTGTTATATTTTAATTTTTGTGATTTTCGTAATTTTTTTTGTAATTTTTGTCATTTTTGTAATTTTTTTTTCAGACTTTGTACCAACACATGCAATTCCGCCGATCTGTGGGCCAACTGCCGCGAGCTGTACAAAACCTGGCCCGGGTGGCTTTGTAACACGGTTACGCCGGAAGGTTTGGAACGACAACGGAACTGTATGGCGACCTGCACCTGCCAGGGAAAAGTTCATGACTGACCCGACGAAGATTTCTAGGAAGAAAGAAGTGCTGCCATCAAAGAGTTCAACCAATTTAGGAAAGTTTCAAGATCACTCCTAAACTGTTCTAATCTGCCGCCAATATTACTGAGCTGTCGTTTTTTGTATTTTAGGAATCAAGTCATTATTTGAAATACGTTAAAGATATTTTTAAGAGCTTTAGTTCATCAAATTTTATTGAATTGAGAAAATTCCCAAGGTGCTAAGGTCGAGTGAAAGAAATAACATTATCAATTATTCGCTTTTAGCCGTGAGCGTAACAGATTTGATTCAGATTAGAATCAGGAAGCAGAACGGCGGCAATTCTTGGCTTTTTGCCGCAACCTGTAATGAAAAAGCTAATCGTAAGCGTCCGGCCTTTTAATCTTTAGCTATAGGTGAAATGAGTGTTGAGTGTTTCCATTCTATCTGAGGGTAATTTGAGCCCCGAGTATTTTTTTTTGTTACGACCCCCTCACGATAACACTCATCGATGCGTAAATCTAGATGCAGTCGCGCTCGTCGCCAGTTCTTGACCCTCACTTTCCTAAGCGCCTAGAACAATGCTATCGGTCACCTTGTACATAGAACAGGTAGTTTGAATTACCCTGCCGTGGGTCATTTTTTCCGTTTTCCGCACTGCACTTAGAGGCATACCTCTTTGTCCATTTGTTCCGATGAGAAACTCGGCATGTTTCCGTTTTGGATCGGTTCTAGATTATGAAGTACTACTCGGTGGAACAGAAATTCGTCTCAGGTTCATAAGACCTTATGAACTGGTATTCCGTATGCATCTAGACCCATAATTCTGTAACAAACTTTTCACGGTGGTAAGATAATTACCAAAAATCAGGATTTAATTGAATTTATATGTTTCCAAATTCCGTATTGGCGGAATAAAGGTTCTTCAGTAGAAATGCTGTCTAAATCTTTTGAGAACATTTTAAAAACTCAATATGGAAAACTTCCGACTGACTTCTGAATGTAAATTAAGTAGGTAGTATTCCCCAATTTTTAGCTGAATAGAATGAATTTCAGGTCAAGATCAACTCCAAGACTACAACTCGTTCAGCGTAAATAATATTCAAATAACTGTGAATTTTAAAATTTGAAAACAAGTGAATTTTTCGTTTTTTTAGAACTTCTCAAAACTCCTATTCAAGCGAAGATGAGTATCAAGATCAAGACCAGTTAATGCCACCAACTCAGCAGATTAGTTGTATAATTTTGTTTTTACGATTTTCTGCTTTGGAAGAAATTTCGGCTTCCCTCAAATTCCATTCCATTAGCACAAATGGTTCCAAATACAATGCGAAAATTAAGCGAATTCTAGGTTTGTTTTGAATTGTGTGTGAGTGTACATACATCAACAAAAAAGAAGAATGAAAGAGAAAAAAAAAGAAATCAAAATAACAAAATCAACATAAGAAGGTACCTGAAAAAGCTTTTGTTGTGCGCGGGAAAAATTTTCTCACCATTCATGAAAGACCGGGAGACGACGAACGATAGCTGATAGCAGGGACGTTGATCGTTGGAATAATTTCCAGAAATTCAGCTGGGAAGGCTTCCAGAATACGTAATCGGGGTGGGTATTGCATAGTGGTACGAAGTTTCTGCATATGTTTAGTTAATTAAATTTATTATTTTTTGAATACAATTTTTGGAATCCATAATGTAAGTGAATGTAATAAAATGAAAATATCTTGGACGATGACGAAACTATTCTTCTTGCCTGGGCAATTAATAATTTTATTTTATGTAATTTTTAAGTTTTTTCTTTGTATTTGTTTTTAAATTTACTAATTTTTTTATAATTGTTGTCATTTTTTTACTGCTGCATTAAAAACAAAGTTGTTATATTTCATTAACATTTCAGAACCTCAAAACCCATGTATATTGTTTGTCTAAATTCTATTGGTCCTGTAAGGGGAAAATGTTAAGTAAGAACTGCGTCGACTCAAAAACGCGAAGAGTTGCGCCCTCAGTAATCACCATAAGCTCAAATTCTCCTACTCTAAGGATGTATTCATATCGAAAACTGAACTCCGCTTATTTATTGAAAAGCAAGTCAACGTTGTTACCAAAATTAGCATTTCAAAAGTCAGCGGAATGAACCTTGTACTCCCACCTTTGCTACTGCTTTAACATCCCCAGAACATGTGGATAGCGTTGTCAAGAATGATTCGCCACTTGAATTCTGCATAAGCACGAATATTGTAGATCTATCTTTATATCTAAGATTCGCCGACGCATAGGCCTGAGTTGTTTTTTTTTTCTCAGTTTCCGTAACGATTGATTTATCAGGAACAGTAGGTTATTTGCTTGAGGTCCCTATCCCGCTATGAGGCTGCCATCTTGGACTTAGCTGGTGGGAGCTGTGCCTGACCTGGAGAACAGACGCGTACGGCCACCTTCTCAGTCTACATGCGACCAAACCATCCATCGGGGTTGGGTACCCGATCTCCGCTTAGGTTACTAGCATCCCAGCCGACACCACGGGAAGGTTGAGATAGGAGTTGTAAATATGAGGTGTTATGAGTGTTATGACCACTCGATTTGCACATTATCGGCCATTCGCCAGCCAATTATTGTTGATTGTATTAGAGCATGCGGTCATATCTAAAGCAGCGGCAAAGCTCAAAAACTCTCGCACTTCAGGCCCGGACGTACTATATAGGGGAGGGGCACCAACCTCCGTCGTATCC
>NC_073692.1:44972134-44989082 GCF_029784155.1 Uranotaenia lowii | reverse complement strand
TCAAAAATTACAAAAATTACAAAAACTACAAAAATAAATAAAATTACAAAAATGACAAAAATTACAAAAGTTACAAAAATTTCAAAAAGTATAAAAATGACAAAAATGACAAAAATGACAAAAATGACAAAAATGACAAAAATGACAAACATGACAAAAATGACAAAAATGACAAAAATGACAAAAATGACAAAAATGACAAAAATGACAAAAATGACAAAAATGACAAAAATGACAAAAATGACAAAAATGACAAAAATGACAAAAATGACAAAAATGACAAAAATGACAAAAATGACAAAAATGACAAAAATGACAAAAATGACAAAAATGACAAAAATGACAAAAATGACAAAAATGACAAAAATGACAAAAATGACAAAAATGACAAAATGACAAAAATGACAAAAATGACAAAAATGACAAAAATGACAAAAATGACAAAAATGACAAAAATGACAAAAATGACAAAAATGACAAAAATGACAAAAATGACAAAAATGACAAAAATGACAAAAATGACAAAAATGATAAAAATGACAAAAATGACAAAAATGACAAAAATGACAAAAATGGCAAAAATGACAAAAATGACAAAAATGACAAAAATGACAAAAATGACAAAAATGACAAAAATGACCAAAAATGACAAAAATGACAAAAATGACAAAAATGACAAAAATGACAAAAATGACAAAAATGACAAAAATGACAAAAATGACAAAAATGACAAAAATGACAAAAATGACAAAAATGACAAAAATGACAAAAATGACAAAAATGACAAAAATGACAAAAATGACAAAAATGACAAAAATGACAAAAATGACAAAAATGACAAAAATGACAAAAATGACAAAAATGACCAAAAATGACAAAAATGACAAAAATGACAAAAATGACAAAAATGACAAAAATGACAAAAATGACAAAAATGACAAAAATGACAAAAATGACAAAAATGACAAAAATGACAATAATGACAATAATGACAATAATGACAATAATGACAAAAATGACAAAAATGACAAAAATGACAAAAATGACAAAAATGACAAAAATGACAAAAATGACAAAAATGACAAAAATGACAAAAATGACAAAAATGACAAAAATGACAAAAATGACAAAATGACAAAAATGACAAAAATGACAAAAATGACAAAAATGACAAAAATGACAAAAATGACAAAAATGACAAAAATGACAAAAATGACAAAAATGACAAAAATGACAAAAATGACAAAAATGACAAAAATGACAATAATGACAAAAATGACAAAAATGACAAAAATGACAAAAATGACAAAAATAACAAAAATTACAAAAATTACAAAAATTACAAAAATTACAAAAATGACAAAAATGACAAAAATGACAAAAATGACAAAAATGACAAAAATTACAAAAATTACAAAAATTACGAAAATTACAAAAATGACAAAAATTACAAAAATGACAAAAATTACATGAATTACAAAAATTACAAAAATGACAAAAATTACAAAAATTACAAAAATTACAAAAAATCCAAAAATTACAAAAATTACAAAAATTACAAAAATTACAAAAATTACAAAAATTACAAAAATTACAAAAATTACAAAAATTACAAAAATGACAAAAATTACAAAAATTACAAAAATTACAAAAATTACAAAAATGACACAAATGACAAAAATGACAAAAATTACAAAAATGACAAAAATTAAAAAAATTACAAAAATTACAAAAATTACAAAAAATACAAAAATTAGAAAAATGACAAAAATCACAAAAATTAAAAAAATTACAAAAATTGCAAAAATAACAAAAATGACAAAAATGACAAAAATGACAAAATTTACAAAAACTACAAAAATATTAAAATTACAAAAATAAATAAAATTACAAAAATGACAAAAATTACAAAAGTTACAAAAATTTCAAAAAATACAAAAATGACAAAAATGACAAAAATGACAAAAATGACAAAAATGACAAAAATGACAAAAATGACAAAAATGACAAAAATGACAAAAATGACAAAAATGACAAAAATGACAAAAATGACAAAAATGACAAAAATGACAAAAATGACAAAAATGACAAAAATGACAAAAATGACAAAAATGACAAAAATGAAAAAATGACAAAAATGACAAAAATGACAAAAATGACAAAAATGACAAAAATGAAAAAATGACAAAAATGACAAAAATGACAAAAATGACAAAAATGACAAAAATGACAAAAATGACAAAAATGACAAAAATGACAAAAATTACAAAAATGACAAAAATGACAAAAATGACAAAAATGACAAAAATGACAAAAATGACAAAAATGACAAAAATGACAAAAATGACAAAAATGACAAAAATGACAAAAATGACAAAAATGACAAAAATGACAAAAATGACAAAAATGACAAAAATGACAAAAATGACAAAAATGACAAAAATGACAAAAATGACAAAAATGACAAAAATGACAAAAATGACAAAAATGACAAAAATGACAAAAATGACAAAAATGACAAAAATGACAAAAATGACAAAAATGACAAAAATGACAAAAATGACAAAAATGACAAAAATGACAAAAATGACAAAAATGACAAAAATGACAAAAATGACAAAAATGACAAAAATGACAAAAATGACAAAAATGACAAAAATGACAAAAATGACAAAAATGACAAAAATGACAAAAATGACAAAAATGACAAAAATGACAAAAATGACAAAAATGACAAAAATGACAAAAATGACAAAAATGACAAAAATGACAAAAATGACAAAAATGACAAAAATGACAAAAATGACAAAAATGACAAAAATGACAAAAATGACAATAATGACAATAATGACAATAATGACAATAATGACAAAAATGACAAAAATGACAAAAATGACAAAAATGACAAAAATGACAAAAATGACAAAAATGACAAAAATGACAAAAATGACAAAAATGACAAAAATGACAAAAATGACAAAAATGACAAAAATGACAAAAATGACCAAAATGACAAAAATGACAAAAATGACAAAAATGACAAAAATGACAAAAATGACAAAAATGACAAAAATGACAAAAATGACAAAAATGACAAAAATGACAAAAATGACAAAAATGACAAAAATGACAAAAATGACAAAAATGACAAAAATGACAAAAATGACAAAAATGACAAAAATGACAATAATGACAAAAATGACAAAAATGACAAAAATGACAATAATGACAAAAATGACAAAAATGACAAAAATGACAAAAATGACAAAAATAACAAAAATTACAAAAATTACAAAAATTACAAAAATTACAAAAATGACAAAAATGACAAAAATGACAAAAATGACAAAAATTACAAAAATTACGAAAATTACAAAAATGACAAAAATTACAAAAATGACAAAAATTACATGAATTACAAAAATTACAAAAATGACAAAAATTACAAAAATTACAAAAATTACAAAAAATCCAAAAATTACAAAAATCACAAAAATTACAAAAATTACAAAAATTACAAAAATTACAAAAATTACAAAAATGACAAAAATTACAAAAATTACAAAAATTACAAAAATTACAAAAATTACAAAAATGACAAAAATGACAAAAATGACAAAAATTACAAAAATGACAAAAATTAAAAAAATTACAAAAATTACAAAAATTACAAAAAATACAAAAATTACAAAAATTACAAAAATCACAAAAATTAAAAAAATTACAAAAATTGCAAAAATAACAAAAATGACAAAAATGACAAAAATGACAAAATTTACAAAAACTACAAAAATATTAAAATTACAAAAATAAATAAAATTACAAAAATGACAAAAATTACAAAAGTTACAAAAATTTCAAAAAATACAAAAATGACAAAAATGACAAAAATGACAAAAATGACAAAAATGACAAAAATGACAAAAATGACAAAAATGACAAAAATGACAAAAATGACAAAAATGACAAAAATGACAAAAATGACAAAAATGACAAAAATGAAAAAATGACAAAAATGACAAAAATGACAAAAATGACAAAAATGACAAAAATGAAAAAATGACAAAAATGACAAAAATGACAAAAATGACAAAAATGACAAAAATGACAAAAATGACAAAAATGACAAAAATGACAAAAATGACAAAAATGACAAAAATGACAAAAATGACAAAAATGACAAAAATGACAAAAATGACAAAAATGACAAAAATGACAAAAATGACAAAAATGACAAAAATGACAAAAATGACAAAAATGACAAAAATGACAAAAATGACAAAAATGACAAAAATGACAAAAATGACAAAAATGACAAAAATGACAAAAATGACAAAAATGACAAAAATGACAAAAATGACAAAAATGACAAAAATGACAAAAATGACAAAAATGACAAAAATGACAAAAATGACAAAAATGACAAAAATGACAAAAATGACAAAAATGACAAAAATGACAAAAATGACAAAAATGACAAAAATGACAAAAATGACAAAAATGACAAAAATGACAAAAATGACAAAAATGACAAAAATGACAAAAATGACAAAAATGACAAAAATGACAAAAATGACAAAAATGACAAAAATGACAAAAATGACAAAAATGACAAAAATGACAAAAATGACAAAAATGACAAAAATGACAAAAATGACAAAAATGACAAAAATGACAAAAATGACAAAAATGACAAAAATGACAAAAATGACAAAAATGACAAAAATGACAAAAATGACAAAAATGACAAAAATGACAAAAATGACAAAAATGACAAAAATGACAAAAATGACAAAAATGACAAAAATGACAAAAATGACAAAAATGACAAAAATGACAAAAATGACAGAAATGACAAAAATGACAAAAATGACAAAAATGACAAAAATGACAAAAATGACAAAAATGACAAAAATGACAAAAATGACAAAAATGACAAAAATGACACAAATTACAAAAATGACAAAAATGACAAAAATGACAAAAATGACAAAAATGACAAAAATGACAAAAATGACAAAAATGACAAAAATGACAAAAATGACAAAAATGACAAAAATGACAAAAATGAAAAAATGACAAAAATGACAAAAATGACAAAAATGACAAAAATGACAAAAATGACAAAAATGACAAAAATGACAAAAATGACAAAAATGACAAAAATGACAAAAATGACAAAAATGACAAAAATGACAAAAATGACAAAAATGACAAAAATGACAAAAATGACAAAAATGACAAAAATGACAAAAATGACAAAAATGACAAAAATGACAAAAATGACAAAAATGACAAAAATGACAAAAATGACAAAAATGAAAAAAATGACAAAAATGACAAAAATGACAAAAATTACAAAAATTACAAAAATTTCAAAAATTACAAAAATTACAAAAATTACAAAAATTACAAAAATTACAAAAATGACAAAAATTACAAAAATGACAAAAATTACAAAAATGACAAAAATTAAAAAAATTACAAAAATTACAAAAAATACAAAAATTACAAAAATTACAAAAATCAAAAAAAATTAAAAAAATTACAAAAATTGCAAAAATAACAAAAATGACAAAAATGACAAAAATGACGAAAATGACAAAATTTACAAAAACTACAAAAATATTAAAATTACAAAAATAAATAAAATTACAAAAATGACAAAAATTACAAAAGTAACAAAAATTTCAAATAATACAAAAATGACAAAAATGACAAAAATGACAAAAATGACAAAAATGACAAAAATGACAAAAATGACAAAAATGACAAAAATGACAAAAATGACAAAAATGACAAAAATGACAAAAATGACAAAAATGACAAAAATGACAAAAATGACAAAAATGACAAAAATGACAAAAATGACAAAAATGACAAAAATGACAAAAATGACAAAAATGACAAAAATGACAAAAATGACAAAAATGACAAAAATGACAAAAATGACAAAAATGACAAAAATGACAAAAATGACAAAAATGACAAAAATGACAAAAATGACAAAAATGACAAAAATGACAAAAATGACAAAAATGACAAAAATGACAAAAATGACAAAAATGACAAAAATGACAAAAATGACAAAAATGACAAAAATGACAAAAATGACAAAAATGACAAAAATGACAAAAATGACAAAAATGACAAAAATGACAAAAATGACAAAAATGACAAAAATGACAAAAATGACAAAAATGACAAAAATGACAAAAATGACAAAAATGACAAAAATGACAAAAATGACAAAAATGACAAAAATGACAAAAATGACAAAAATGACAAAAATGACAAAAATGACAAAAATGACAAAAATGACAAAAATGACAAAAATGACAAAATTGACAAAAATGACAAAAATGACAAAAATGACAAAAATGACAAAAATGACAAAAATGACAAAAATGACAAAAATGACAAAAATGACAAAAATGACAAAAATGACAAAAATGACAAAAATGACAAAAATGACAAAAATGACAAAAATGACAAAAATGACAAAAATGACAAAAATGACAAAAATGACAAAAATGACAAAAATGACAAAAATGACAAAAATGACAAAAATGACAAAAATGACAAAAATGACAAAAATGACAAAAATGACAAAAATGACAAAAATGACAAAAATGACAAAAATGACAAAAATGACAAAAATGACAAAAATGACAAAAATGACAAAAATGACAAAAATGACAAAGATGACAAAAATGCCAAAAATGCCAAAAATGCAAAAATGACAAAAATGACAAAAATGACAAAAATGACAAAAATGACAAAAATGACAAAAATGACAAAAATGACAAAAATGACAAAAATGACAAAAATGACAAAAATGACAAAAATGACAAAAATGACAAAAATGGCAAAAATGACAAAAATGACAAAAATGACAAAAATGACAAAAATGACAAAAATGACAAAAATGACAAAAATGACAAAAATGACAAAAATGACAAAAATGACAAAAATGACAAAAATGACAAAAATGACAAAAATGACAAAAATGACAAAAATGACAAAAATGACAAAAATGACAAAAATGACAAAAATGACAAAAATGACAAAAATGACAAAAATGACAAAAATGACAAAAATGACAAAAATGACAAAAATGACAGAAATGACAAAAATGACAAAAATGACAAAAATGACAAAAATGACAAAAATTACAAAAATGACAAAAATGACAAAAATGACAAAAATGACAAAAATGACAAAAATGACAAAAATGACAAAAATGACAAAAATGACAAAAATGACAAAAATGACAAAAATGACAAAAATGACAAAAATGACAAAAATGACAAAAATGACAAAAATGACAAAAATGACAAAAATGACAAAAATGACGAAAATGACAAAAATGGCAAAAATGACAAAAATGACAAAAATGACAAAAATGACAAAAATGACAAAAATGACAAAAATGACAAAAATGACAAAAATGACAAAAATGACAAAAATGACAAAAATGACAAAAATGACAAAAATGACAAAAATGACAATAATGACAAAAATGACAAAAATGACAAAAATGACAAAAATGACAAAAATGACAAAAATGATTGAACTTGTAAAAATTACAAAATGATTCGACAGACTTGGTTTCAGATCAAAACTGTCAGTTTCCACCTATTTGACGCCACTGTTGCCATTTCCTTGTGAATGAAGAATTCAAATTCCCGGGAAAGAGCTTAACACTCTCTGGAAAAGAGACCTTTAAAAAGACCCATCACACTTCACGGCAACAAGTGCATACGCTATATGCTTCCAGCCCATAAATAATTCAACTCGTGAAAAAAACCCAAACGTGTTACGCTTCAGCTGAGTTCTTATTAACAGCAGCGTAATTCTACTATACAACAAACGTCTTTTGACCACCGAGCGAGCCCTCACAGAGTACTGTGGAAGAAGAAAGAGACCCTTTCTTGCACCCCATCTTTTCGGACTTCCAGCTTAATCACACCTGAAGATACACCACAACCACGTGTGCTGGTTGCAAATCATATGCACCCAACCATCGGATTGTGACCGTTTTTTTTTTTGTCAGAGAGCAACTCTGTTGCAACAAAGAAACACCGGCCCTAGTCCGGAATTAAGCTTGAATTATAATTTTTTTTTTATATGAGTAAGACTTTTATTTGGAAACAAGTATGAATGACAAATTTGGAATGTTACAGACCGACATTTTACGTTCGTAGATAAAGCACGATTAGCTACTAAATTGTTCACTAACTTGCAAAATTGTTGCATGCTCTGCATGTCAGTGTCAGAAAAAGAAACTTTTTTGAGCGCTACGCCTTCCAATTTAAAACAAAATAAAACGACTGGCTACCGTTTTCTGTGGAGGAAACCAAAGAACTAGAAATATGTAGTTAAATAGAACACTTCCAAATGCCTGGCACGCTTTTCATCAAGGCAACAAAATTTACATTTTTCCGAGGTGCAAAGATCTCAAGACCCAGTTTTGATAAATTTGGGGGCTCTGATTCCAAATATGCAATTCAATTTTTCTTACAGCTCTTGTTTTCTAACATTACAAAGATAAAAAAATGAAAGGTTTGAATTAAAAAATCAACTTTCCCGAAGATTTCAGAGGAAAAAGTTATAGAAGTTTTCTTAAAGTTTATTTTAAACTGCACACTATATCCTGTATATTTTTTTTATCGCTTTATGTGTTTTATTAGTTTTCGACCACTTTTCGGATGAATTAACAAACATTATGCCTTAGAGCAAGTTCACTCGTGTTGGGAAAAAAGGTAGAAATTTTTACATTTTTTGCACCTTTTGAAAATTTAGCAAAAATGTTTTCAAGATCTTTTCGCGTTGTATTTTTTACAGCACGGTTTCTATTCCAGCCGTATGTGATAGAAATATTGCTATTTTTGCATCACAGAGCACGTGTTGTAAAAAAAACTTGAAGGTTGCAGATCTTGAAAATGTTTTTGCATGGTAAAGTTTTCAAAATATATTAAAAGTGTCAAAATTTCTACCATTTTTTCCAAACACGAGTAAACTTGCTCTTAGTTGAAAGTCTTGTATAAAAATGCGTGTCAAAAATCTAGTAAAAAAACACAAGCATTTCGACGCGAAAAAAATGTTGGGCAAAGCAACATTTTATCAGTTCATAAAATGAAACAAATTTCGGCCTAATCAACCCCATCAAACAAACAGAAGGAATGAATAACTCGGCCGAGTTCAACGAACGACACAATAAAAGATTACAACATGACAAATCAGCGGAATAACCAAACATTTATGCATTCCCATTTTTCCCGGCTCGCTCACGTGACTGGAATCGTTTTCGAGTTTTTTTTTTGCTTTCTCGTTTTGTAATTTACAAAGTGGTTAGCGCTAATTGAGCTGCTTAAAAAAGCTCCAACAATGATCAATTCTGGCTGAAAGAAAAAGCATCCTTACAATGTTGCCTTCATTCACCGATATCTAGCAACTTATCTATTTCCCGGCCGTTTTGGTGGGCACTAGTCAAAGGGTTGAAGCTGAAGGAACAACATTCTTAAGAACGATTGAGAGCGAAAATAATATTCCACGGTTGGGTAAATAGGTCGACAACGCACATAGACTAATTTGTTGAGTAACTGAAAACCAACACTGAAATTGTTTCAATAAATTTAGCTTTACAAAAGAAAATCAAACACAGAGAAATTTCAAATTTTACACATGTTTCAAACCTAGAAAAACAATTCTACAAACCATGGCGTGTGGCTTTACCCTTCCCTACTCAATAAGCGTAAACGCAAACCTCATCAAGAACACAAATCATTTAGCCAGTTTCGACTTATTCATGAAGGTTGTAAGTCTTTCCTGCATTTTCCGTTTGCTAATTTCGATCATCATCAGTTCTTCTAACCTGGCATCGTTGGCAGTTGGACAATGTGAAAAACTAAGTGCTCTTTGAAGTCACAATTTAATTTTAATCAATAGTGTTATACCAAGTTATGAATCAAGCACTCTAATGCTATCAAGATATTCAACCACAAGTACGAATCTGCCAAATATATTGACCTAAAAACATTTCATTTCATTTCATTACTTTCGTAACATTTCATATCATTTTATGACATTTCATAACATTTCATAACATTTCTTACCATTTCGTAACATTTTATAACATTTAATAACACTTCATATCATTTCATTACAATTGACAATATTAAAAAAAAAAAAAAACATTTTATAAAATTTCATTACATTTTATTACATTCTATAACGTTGCGTAAACGTTAATTTTATTACATTTCCTACATTACATTAATCACATATAAATGAAGCTATATCAGATTTCATTACATTTCATTACATTTAATTACATTTAATTACATTTCATTACATTTCATTAAATTTCACTACATTTCATTACATTTCATTACATTTCATGACATTTCATTACATTTCATAACATTTCATTACATTAAAGGGTTAACACGAATTTATTGCGACACCGAAAATGCCATGCCAATTTTCTTATAATGTTAAGAATGAAACCAAAATGTTAGGGTAGTTTTATACATATAGGGGAGAAGCAGGCTATATGCGCCTATTAAGCAGAACACTGATTTAATCAAATATTACATCGAATATGTCTACAAGAACTATATACACGTGTGCAGGCATCTGTTTTCTATGCATTGGAGTAATTTCCATGTTCCTTTCGTTTTCGAGAAAACGATTTTATTATAACTGTTGTCCAAAATTCCGAACCTCAAACCGTGCAGGCTAAATGCGCCTATTTATGTTTTGAACAAAATTCCTGTTTTGTGGGCAATATTTCCTTATAATTTTATTAAAACTGCTAGAAAGTAATAACTTCCGTACGACAAAGCTGAAGTCTTATAATATATAAAAATGGAGGCGTTTTCTTTATAACACCATTACGTACCGTCAAACGGGGCATCATGCAACAGCGGGGTTGAATGCAACATTTATATAAGACCACACAGATTCAATTTTTAATTTAATGTAATGAGATAAAGTTATCTTTTAATGATAACAAAATGATGATGACATAGTTTCTTGAATCCTAAGATAGTTTTTTTAAGTTTTTGATTTTCATATAAAATTTGAAAAATCGAACAATGAATGTACAATTTTTAACATTTTTCGATGCCGTAAAAAACTTTACCCAGTATGACGGATTGGCTTGATAATATCACCTACAAACTTTAAACTGATTTCCTCATCCTATACCAACATTGATCATATCGAAATATTTTTCGAACAATCACTAAATTTTTATAAATAAATATTTTTATAATTCAGTTACCCGTTTGGGGTAAAATGCAACAAAATGCAAATCGGAACTAAATCTCATAAATCGCATTTCCATATGCTAGGATATGATTGTTTTGCATTATACGTTAGTTAACATTAAAATTTCATCCATTCCTAGATTGATTTTCATGGTTTGAGCTAATAGAATATTTTGTAGTATTTTTTACCCCTAAATGTATGCAGAAGATTAACACTTTTTTCTGAAAAACATTTTTGTCAGAAAAAATTAAAAATTTAATTCGAACAAAACAAAAATTTACTGCAATTGGTGCTTTATGCGTTATGACATCACAAATGTATCAAAAACTATAAATTTTCAACCGTTTTCATTTGATTTTTTATAAATTATAGAGTTTGTTGCAACTTACCCCTTTTTCTTAATAGGGTGAAAATCGCATGTTTTTGTAAATTTAAAAATAACTGGTGAAACCAATAATTTTTCTGACTACGTCAGTTTAGTGACCCATCTACCTTAAAACTTTTGATGTACAAGAGGTATGATTATCTGTAAGCATTAAGATTTTAGAAGCCATTGAAGTTGAAAATTGTTGCATGTTGCCCCAGTTGACGGTATGAATGGTCGGTCGTAATGAAGTGAAATTTGTTATCCGAGGGTTTTTCGGGCCAGAGATGGTTTGTATAATAGTTTCAAGAATCTCACTTTTTATGGAAGGCGGGCTCCTATACAAAATCAACTAGAAACGGGACAAAACTGGAACAACTTGAAGACGATTTTCACGAAAACTGATTCACGAGCACGAAGTAGTTAAAGAACTGTAAACATTTTCCAACTATTTATTAAGGAACGGGTAAAACGAAGTTTACCGGGTCAGCTAGTTTTATAAAAATCTCTGGTATTATAATTTTATGGAATAAAACCAAAGTTAGGGTTGCCATACTTTGGAGACAGTTCATCCATGAGAAAAACCTTATCAAAACTATTTTTAGATCTTTAATTCTCTCTTAAGATGTTAATCAGAGCTTAGATTTGAAGTTTTAATGATAAAAATCATTTATTTATCCTATTTAACCTGTTAATTTAGGATGGAGGCATTTTACAAACATGATGGGGGCATACAAAAACACTCTCTTATTCCTCTATATATTAATTATTAAACCTCCATAAAAGCTTAAATATGTTTTATTTTTTTAGTTCATTTATATAAGAAACAAAAACCATCCAAGTTTGTATGTTGAGCTTCTTTATGTATAATTTTTAAAAGTCAAAATATTACATCAAAACGTATCAAAACCTTGTATGAATTTTTAATTTTTTTTGAGTTTATAAATTCATAAAATTCTTTCTTGACTTATGTTCTAAGTGTATCACCCTCAAAATGCATTGGTAAGATAAGCTGTCTAGTCAGCCATTTCATCAAACAGCCGTAGGGTCATTTAACCCGATAGGCCCATTTAGGAAACCTTTCCTCTACATTTACTTCAAAAATCAAAAGAAAAGTTTATTGATGAAGCCTTGAATGTTAAATTGAACGCATTTTCGCTTGATGCCCTCCATCAAAGTCTAACATGTCCGGGTTCATGGAACAAAATGGACAGATTGACCTCAGACCGCTCCAGGACACTTTCAGAATAGTGGCATGATGCCAAATCTGGCCAAAATAGCGGAGCTTCGTCGTGCTGCTGCAAGAACGGCAAAAGGCGCTTCTCGAGGCACTCAGATTTGTAGATCTCGCCATTTACTGTGTCCTTTGCCACGAAAGGCTCACTCCTCAGTCCGGAAAAGAAGATGGCCTGCAAAACGAGATATTTTTTTTTATTCATAATTAATGTTTATTAGGCCAATTAACTTTATCAAAGTATTATGTGCCGAGGTTCTTCTTTGATTTAATTTTAACACTAGGGGGTTGGAAAGGGTTAGAGGAAGCTGGAAGGAGTTTAGGCGAAAAGGTGGGATTCTTAACACTAGTTTGCCGTTCTGCAGCAGAGGATGAAGCATTGTTCTCTTGTCCAAGTCCTTTGTCCGAGGAGTCGGGGGTAGAAGCTGGAGAGGGGGTTTGCTTACGAGATGGTGAAGGGGTGGTCGGTGCAATAGCTGGTTGTGCTGAAGTTGTGTGATCACGTTTTGCCTGCTGCTGTTTTGTGGTACTTCCTTGTTGATGTTGTTGTTGCTGTTGTTGTTGTTTTTGGTGTTTCTGCTGTTGTTGTTGCTTTTGCTGCTCTTGATTTTTTTTTCCGAGTGGTGCGGAGTTCCATCTTTTCCTGATCGGGTCATGTTTGCGTAGCTGTTCTTGTTATTGTTGTTGGTTTTAATTTGCTGACGAGCTGTGTCAAGCGATATATTTTGTTCTGCGCTGATTCGCAGAGCGGCGGATTCTTCAACCCATTTCGGGCAAGTGCGTTCGGATGGTGAGTGTTCATGTGATTGGCATGTTCGACAAAATTTCTGGCCTGGAAACTCGCTGCTGCCGTGTTTCGTACTGGAACAAATACTGCACGAGCGTTCGTTCGGACATCGTTTCTTCGTGTGTCCGTAGGAGAAGCACTGACGACAGAGTAATGGTTGGGGTATATACATACGCGTTCGGACTCAGAGGAGACCGAAATTTACAAATTCAGGAATGACCGTGCTCTTTATAGTGAGCACTAAAGTTGGTGTGCCGACTATACCAGCTGGAGTTTTCTTAGTAATTCGTCTGACCTTGGTGATTTTTTGCGACAATAGCTCAGCTAGCAATTCCGAATCTGACATGGCGATTACTTCACTGCATACAACAACAAACTTTCGCTGATTTAGGTTGGGATGACTAGCAATCTCTACCGGAGTTCCATCGATTAGATGTTTCATCTCCTCGAGTTTTCTGCCTTGATCATTATTTCGGATTTTCAACACGTACCACTTCCTGATGTGATCGAAAAACGCTCCTTCTATCTTGCCTGAATATAACGCTGGTGCAATCCTTTCTCCCATCATGTTCCCACAGGATTTGGCTTTGGAAAACCATCCTGCAGTGCAAGCGTCCGTCAACCAGTGCTGGCCGTTTAGGGTTCATTACATCGCGCCACCTTGGCAGCATCCGTTTACCCGTGCTGGCCGTTCTAGGGCTTGAACCCATTTGGCCGGATTACCAGCATCAGTCAACTTTGCTGTACGTCATTAGGTCCGTGCTGTGCTTGGCCTGGCTCTTCGATCGCCCGTACATTGACCGCGTGTGTCGACCATTTGCACCGGAATTCCCCCCCAGAGGTGTCCGGAATTAGTGTAGTGCAATCAGGCAGCCATCAACAACAGACGGACGTCAGATGTGGGCAAGCCGTACATGCAGTATCAGCAGTGACCCGTTGACCTACCTGTGACCCACGTTCCAGGGGTCCTTCCGGCATCCGTTTTCGGGGAGAAGCCCTTCCTTGGCCCACGTGTTTCGGCTGTTCCGGCTCGCCACCTGTAAGACGCCACCCTAAGGTAGGACAACCCAGTTTAATCTAGGGAAAGTTCTAGTGACCATATGTGTAAACCCAAGATAGAGAAATAAAGGTGGGAATTCTTTAACGCGCATTCAAGGTATTTCCAAATGTTTTTTTTTGTTCCAAATTTTTGAGTGTGCCGACCCTGAGGCTTAGAGGGGGGTTCTTGCTCGGCTGAGCAGTCTGGGGAACCGTTGGTTACACTTTTTAAATTTGTTGTCCTCATCGCACTTGCTCTTGCCGGTGAAAAACTCTAACCCCGGATTTTACTTAAAATCGGCTATTAACTATATACGCTTCGTCGTCCATCACACAGCAGCCATATTTTGTCAGCATCTTCTAGTAGAGCTACCGTGCCCGAGTGTCGATTGTTGACGCTCATCGCGGTTTGGGAAGTTCTGTATCTTGTATGTACATAGGTCCAGCTCTCTTCTTTGCATTCTCTACGAAGCTCTGCGACATGCCGATCTTTGTAACCAAATCACGGCATGAGACGTTGGGATTTGCTTTAATCGTCCGCTTCACCTTTCCCTCCGTATTTTTTCTCCGGTCCCGTTTTTCTTCCAGGCTCCTTTGCCGTGATCTAACGTCGACTGCTATTGGAACCGCTTCAACACTTTGGATACGGTTGAATGGTGAATGTTCAACATTTTTCCCAACTGCTGGTGCGACAGGTCAGGAAATTCCAGGTGTTTGGAGAGAATTTGTTTTCTCGACTCGCGTTGGATCACCTCCATTTTCCCTGAATCAAAAAACACGACTTCGAGTTTGACAGCATGTAAACAATACACATCAATGAGAAAGTGTGCAAAATTTGGTTAATTTTTATAAACACATTTGCACATGTGCCAAAATCGATCGGCTTTTTTAACCATTACCTTATAGTTTTCGCTGTAACAGGACTAACATACTTGCAAACACCATAGCACTGTTTAGTAAGTGCTCCAGCAGCCAGCGCAGAAGGACCAGCCCGGGTCGAGGGGGCATTAGAGTTGTAGAGCGCCATCATTCTATAAATAAGTTCATTCCGAGCGTAGTTCTACGTAGGTTACGGTTTGTTAGCTGAAACGGTCTCATGCTGCGAAAACTGCTACGTCCTTCGTTAGGTGAGATTTGCAACAAAAAAACGATGAAAAATATTTTCCACTGGTTAGATCTTTGAAAAACAACACGTCGATTGATTTTCTACGATTTTCCAAGGCATCCAATCCTACCAGCATACATAAGGCTCGATATTCCGGCATTTCGTCATGCAAACCAAGGTTACTTACAGAAATGATCCTGTGAATCATAGTTTTACCAACCAAGGTTTCGTAGGGCGTATCTCAGAAATCATTTTTGTACATCCTGTTTTTATGTACATTGTAGTATGGCCGCACACTATACTGGCGTATTCGATGGCAGTTCGGATAATACCAACATAAATCGAAACAATGGGGTGCATGCAAGATTATATTCATCTTCCGAGAAGAATTTATCGTGCTGCATTTTGAGGCATTAATTTTCAATCCAATCGCGCTGCAGCACTCAGAAAACCTATATACCGCGTGTTGTAGAGTAAAGCAATCCTTGGGATTTCGAACTGAGGGAACATTTTCAGATCATCTGCGTATATCAAAACATACACGTCACGCAACACTCCGTGAAACTCGTTCATAATAGTGATGAAAAGAAGGGGTCCCAAGTGACTCCCTTGTGGTACACCACTGATAACCGAGAATACGCTGGATCTCGCATTCCCAAGTTTCACGAATTGTACTCTTACTCTTAATAAGAATTTAGATCTCTTCAGAGATACATGAAGTTGTGTGTGTGTCGTTTTAAAAAAAAATCTGTGGAAAATCTGAAGACCCCAGGCGTAAAATGTCAGATATCAAAGAAGAATCCGCTTTTGAAATTTGAAAAACGACCATCATCTTAAACCTTGAACCACTATGCAACTCTAGAGGCACTCGACTCGATTACGTATTCTGGAAGCCTTCCCAGCTGAATTTCTGGAAATTATTCCAACGATCAACGTCCCTGCTATCAGCTATCGTTCGTCGTTTCCCGGTCTTTCATGAATGGTGAGAAAATGTTTCCCGCGCACAACAAAAGCTTTTTCAGGTTCCTTCTTATGTTGATTTTGTTATTTTGATTTCTTTTTTTTTCTCTTGCATTCTTCTTTTTTGTTGATGTACACTCACACACAATTCAAAACAGTCCTAGAATTCGCTTAATTTTCGCA
>NC_073692.1:44885373-44971634 GCF_029784155.1 Uranotaenia lowii | reverse complement strand
GGCTTGATGTTCAAAACTGTGGAAAACTGATGGACTTCTGAATGGAGCAAAACTCATGGAGAACTAGATTGGCCTTAGCCAATTTTTGATAACTATTTTTTTTCCGGAATTTGTCAGACTGGCTATGGCCACACCTCAGGACAGGGACGGGATTTTGTCGTTGTCATTAGACAGAAATTGCGACTTGTGACTCATTCTTTTCCTGACATGCAAGGTTGCCGAAACCACAGAAACATCTGTAATTTAACAGAATTTTCAGCAAATTTTCATCACAGAATCTGTGTCATAGAACACAGAATTTTTAAAAGAATTAAAAGAAAGAATTTTAAAAGAATTTTTGAATTTTATATGGATTTCCAAAATATTTTTTTTTACCAATATAAAATTCAGATTTTCTACATTGAATCGAAAAAGTATTATAAATAGGATTGGTCATTTTAATTGATTTTACCCAACTAAAATGTAAAAAAGACCCAATTCATCATGAATTTTCAATGAAATTAAAAGGAACCGCATCACAGAAAACCATCACAGAATTTTTGGGTAAAATCACAGAAAATCAGAATTTTTTCGGCAACCTTGCTCCCATGTCGTTATTTTAAGATTTTTCTATAGACACTGTAATTTCATATAGTCTGGCAAAGAGAATGACGGGAGCCAATCGAACTGTCATTCGCGCGGAGCCAATCGAGCATTCTATGATAATGTTCAAGCTCTTCATAGCTCTCTCTAGTTTCAAAATAAAAAAATATTTTCTCAGATTCTTAAATTACATGATATGTTTGTCACTTGAACGCAAAATCGCTTTTAAAAATATATTATGATGTATAGGTGAAAAAATAGTGAAAACTTTGCTAAATAAAACTAAAGTAATGTTACTAAAAAGCCAGAAAAGCTTAGTGAATCACAATACTTCAACCAAGATTTTGCAATATTTAGAAAGTTTGCTCGATTGGCTCCCGTCATTCTCTTTGCCAGACTATATGAAATTATAGTGTCTATAGATTTTTCGACATGAAAGTATGCTACGAAATGATTGTTTTGGTAAAGAATGGAAAACTTTTATGTCATTGATCATTGAGATCTCGAACATTTCGGTCATGACATGATGGTAAATAGGTCATGAAAAAAATCACTAGCACAATGTTTGCCAACTTTTAGGATCTTTTGTTTGCCAAGCTTATTTTCAATCCACAATATTATCAAAAACGTTAGCTAGCAATAGTAAAAGATTAATGAAAACAAAGATAAAGTCTAGACACAATTTTTTAGGCTTCCATTTGGTTTTCATTTTTCATTCATTGTCCATACTTCTCATTCTTTATTTATTTATTTACATAGTATTCCGTCTTAAGACATAACTTGACGAACATAATTCCTAAAATTCACTCGGTCCATGGCAACCGTTCTCCAATTCCTCGGGCACCCCACGTTCGCCAGATCACGCTCCACTTGGTCTAACCACCTCGCTCGTTGCGCCCCCGCTCGTCTTGTTCCTACCGGATTCGTGGCGAACACCTGTTTCGCAGGACAGTCATCCGGCATTCTCGCAACATGTCCCGCCCAGCGTATCCGGCCAGCCTTCACCACCTTCTGGATACTGGGTTCGCCGTAGAGTCGCGCGAGCTCGTGGTTCATCCTTCGCCTCCACATTCCGTTCTCCTGTACGCCGCCAAAGATGGTTCTTAACACTCGTCGCTCGAATACTCCGAGTGTACGCAGGTCCTCCTCGAGCAATATCCATGTCTCGTGCCCGTAGAGAACAACCGGTCTAATAAGCGTCGTATACAGGTTACACTTCGTGCGAGGGCTAAGTCTTCTCGACCGCAGTTGCTTGTGGAGTCCATAGTAGGCACGACTTCCGCTGATAATTCGCCTCCGGATCTCACGGCTGGTGTCATTGTCTGCGGTCACCAGTGAGCCGAGATAGACAAAGTCTTCGACTATCTCCAGCTCGTCGCCGTCGATCGTGACCTTGTTATTACTGGACAAGCGGGTTCGGTCGGTCTCGGATCCGCAGGCCAGCATGTACTTCGTCTTGGACGTATTAATCATCAACCCAATCCTTCCTGCTTCGCGTTTCAGTTTGCGGTAGATCTCCTCCACCGCCGCAGATGATCTGCCGACTATATCAATGTCATCGGCAAAGCAAATAAGTTGACTGGATCTGTTGAAAATCGTGCCCCGCATTTCGCCCACCGCTCGTCGAATAACACCTTCTAGCGCCACGTTGAACATCATGCAGGATAGACCATCACCTTGTCGAAGCCCCCTGCGAGATTCGAATGAACTCGACAATTCACCCGAAATCCGCACACAGCACTGCGTTCCATCCATCGTCGCCTTGATCAGTCTGATCAGCTTCCCGGAAAAGCCGTTCTCGTCCATGATTTTCCATAGCTCGTTACGGTCGATCGTGTCGTATGCGGCTTTGAAGTCGATGAATAGATGGTGCGTAGGGACTTGGTGTTCGCGGCATTTTTGGAGGATTTGCCGTAATGTGAATATCTGGTCCGTCGTAGACCGTCCCTCCATAAAGATACTTACTCCGATACTTCTCATTCGTGAATGTTATTTCCATCATGTGAATACCCGAGGCATTCACATTCGCGTTATTGGAATATTTCTGTCATGACATGATCCATGATGACTGATCATTTTGCTGTGGGATAGTGATCCAAAATAAAATTTCGCCATCCTTATGAATGAATGAATATTTTCAAGCCTGCCCCGGGATTTCCTTCAACATCATTATGACTAATCACATTCAAAATAGATTTAAATCAAATCGCCTTAGTTCTCGTGAAAATCCAATTCTCACCTATCAAAATTCGATATTGAGTATTACAAATGCACACAAACCCAATATTTAACTAGATTAGCAAGCATTGAAGTGAGAGGTAAGAAGTTTTCCTGGAAAATGATATGTCGTTGCGAGAAGCTCAGTATTTGAAGAGAAGCGCTCAAATCTTAAACGTGTCTAGCAAAAATTTATCACCGTGCATCTAACTGTTATTCGTGATTTCTCATTCGTCAGACTGTTCTGCAGCGCTACGCCGTTTGGAGATGAATGCCACTAAAATTCTCAGCTTCCCATCACCACTCATCTTCACTATATAGTTAGCTTGGACTCAAAACCCTCAAAACGCTAACCGCTAACCGGTATGATCATCGTTAAACGTTTCGTTTCCTCAATCAAAACAGAAATGGCACCACGGAGCGGCCCGATCGGCGCAGAAGTGGGCGGACCAGTGCCGGTTGCTCACTCACGACAGCCCCAAAGGTCGCTGGATCGACAACTACGGTGCGTGCGGTCAGAACATCTTCGTGTCCACCCATAAGGTTCCCTGGTGAGTGTCGGGTTTCGGCTCGGCTGTTTCTTCCTTTGTAAGTTTAATCTAAATTAATATTTTTGGCTAGGCCTGAAGGGAACAAGCCAATTCGAGTTTTGGTTGTTATGCTAATCAGGATCACAGCCAGATCATTCGTAACATGTGTAAAATCATATTTCGCGTTTCATCGCACTAATTTGACGATAAATAATTGCAAATTGTGAAACGATCCCCAGCGCCGATTCGGCACGATTAATTGTGATCGAGAATGTTTTATTCATAAGATGGCGCCACCTACTGGCGATCTATACACGAAACGGCTCTTCGTCACTTTTGTCGGCCGACATGTGTTGATAAAAGTTGTAAGCCGTCAGAATAGGTCGTAAATAAGCGATCTGAATTAATTATAGATTATTCTTATGGAAGCAGCTTAAGGAAATCACTTTCACTGCGTGAGCTGATGAGTTTGTTTTATTTCGGCAGGTTGTTTGCATTGCGAACATGGTTCCTGGAGAAGCACAACTTCACGTACGGATCGCCGAAGAACAATCTGGTGGCGGTTGGGCACTATACGCAAATGATTTGGGCAGCCACGCATAAGGTTGGTTGTGGTTTGACCAAATGCCCCAGTGGAGGACCCAAGGGGAAGCCATTCTTCAACTATGTCTGCAATTATTGTCCGATGTGAGTGAAGGTTCTTAAAGTGTCACATTATCGACTGTAAATTGATAATTTCTTTTTCCAGTGGAAATCATGAAGACAAACTCGGAACGCCCTACCGGAGAGGAAAACCTTGCGGAGCATGTAAACACCACTGCCATTCGAATAAAATAAAGTAAGTTGGGTTACCATCACATTTGTCGGTCCCATCGTGGAATAAATGGTTTTTGTTACTTGCACATTTTTACAAATGTTGCTCCATCTGAAAAATAGTAGAAATATTACGTCATACGAAATGAGTTATCTCTCCCAACTTATGTATTTACGTCAATCGTTTCAAGGGATTTAAAACCTCCTCGGTTTATTCATCCCAGAAATGTCAAAGCGCGTGACTACAATGGACATATGGGGATTTTTTTATTATTATCTGACGGGTTTGCGCCGGGGGTCCTCAGATTTTCCCCAAAATTGAAAATTTGGTTCATTTTTGCGAAAATAACCATTTTTTAAAGCTACATAACTCTGTTATTTTTCAACGGAATTATAAAATATCACATCAAAATGCATTGAAATTTTATCAGCTTTCCAAATAAAATAGTTGAAAAAAATTCAATAATTACCTTCAACATGAAAAGTTGTAAATAAACTTTAAATGGCGTCTAAAAGTACCGTTTGCACCACCGAATATTTTGCAAAAAATACCATTGTATAGCTCAAATTATGATGCAGTTTTCATCTGAAGACACCAAATTGGGCCATTAACACCTTGAAGAGTTATGAAAGAAATAATGATAATAAATCTCTTTTTTTACATCGAAAACAAACAATGGTCGAACAACTGCACTCACATATGGAGATAGCAAGCACTTCTAACAACATGGAAACAAAAGAACTTATCAAAGCAGGTAAAAAACACTATTTTTTCATTCTTTTCAGACTGCCCCTACTCGCATAACAGTCCCATATGAATTTTCGTCATTTTAGGTCAACATAAGCCTTCATAATGAAACACTAAAAAAAGAGGTTTTGTTCTAGAAATTTCGAAAAAAATATCAATTCGTGGCTGTCCTATAGGGAATATACCTTAATAACAGTCCCAGATGTGAAATATCACGGATTTGGTTACTTTTCAATGCTTCTTTCGGCGATATAGTCTTTGGTTTATTGCTTTGAATCATTTAAACATTTTTTTTAACTCACTTGATGTCGAATGATGCACAGTAGTTTTCGAAGGCAGGTCTGACTTTGTTAGGAACTTCCTGAGCGAATAACTATCGGATGCAATCAAAAATCGTAAAAAGATTCAACCAACAATGTAGAATTCACGATATTTTTTTTTCCAAAAGTATGTTTTTTTGTCTGGCAATTGCATTTAGAAGTTTGAAAATGATCAAATTTAAGTCCTAGAAAGTAGCTTGGTGAACAAAATATATTCTGTATGGGACTGTTATGCGAGTAGATTTGAAAAAGGTTTCAAATATGGTCGATTAACAGTCCCATAATGAATAAAAATGGTGCTCTCGACCTTACCAATAACCCAATTTCGAAAATTTCAGGTCTAACGATTTATTATGACAACCTAGAAACGATCTTCGTTTATGCTGAAAGTGGTGGTCACAATTTAAAAATATATTCCAAAACAGAAAAAGCTGATTTCCTCGCTTGCTTGTTTTTGCATATGGGACTGTTATGAAAGTAGGGGCGGTAGATTGTTGCAGCTTAACTGACTTCATGTTATATCCAAAAATCTAATAACGTATTCGTTTATACTCAGTTTTGCACCAGGTCACAACAAGTTATGCACATTTTACTGTCATTTTTAGAAGTTTATGCGCTAAGTTTTGCATCCGTAATTCCCCAGATTTGATTTAAAATGGACGGTGGAACACTGAAGATTCGAGTGTGAGCGATCAAGGTAGCAAAACACTGACGACGAATTATGTTCTTTTTAGTATGGTAAACCTCAAAACTGGGCGAATCTAGAAAACGAATACGGTAAAAGTATCATATTTCCAACATTTTACAGCCTGGGCTGGCCATACTGAGCTCTTCAACTATTTCTACAACATTTGTGCCACTTTCTCATACTTTTTTGATCAATGGGAAAGGATGTTGGTGTCCAGTGCATAGCTCCCGATATAAAAACAATGTAAAGCACGTCTATATTTCATTTTTTAATCACATTTTGGTGATCCCAAACACAGGGACTGAAACTTTTACTATTGGCATTGATTATGCTTCACAATGATCTTTGATCGAAAAGTTAATAAGTTATATAGTATATGACCTGGTTGTAAAAGCAACATTTCCATTATTAGTTATATCACATTAACAATACGATACTAAGAATTTTGGTTAAAAGTTAAAGTCAGTTTTGCTGCAAACACTCTACAAAGCACGAAAAAGTAGTGTTTTTTGCCTGCTATAGTAAGTTCTTTTGTTTCCATGATGTTAGAAGTGCTTGCTATCTCCATATGTGAGTGCAGTTGTTCGACCATTCTTTGTTTTCGATGCAAAAAAAGAGATTTATTGTCATTATTTCTTTCATAACTCTTCAAGGTGTTAATGGCCCACTTTGGTATGTTCAGATGAAAGTTGCATCATGAATCGAGCTATACAATGGTACTTTTAGCAAAATATTCGGTGGTGCAGACGGTACTTTTAGACGCCATTTAAAGTTTATTTACAACTTTTCATGTTGAAGGTAATTATTTTTTTTTCAACTATTTTATTTGGAAAGCTGATCAAATTTCAATGCATTTTGATGTGCTATTTTATAATTTCCGTTGAAAAATAACAGAGTTATGTAGCTTTGAAAAATGGTTATTTTTAATTTACAAAAAAATATAAACCTAAACTAACTCAAAAAATAAAAATGTTAGAAATCTGGAAAAAAATACATGTGTTTTTAAGTCGCAAAAATGAACCAAATTTTCAATTTTGGGAAAAATCTGAAGATCTCCGGCGCAAATTGTCAGATAATAAAAAAAATCCCCATATGTCAATTTTATGGTCTTCAAATATAAAAAATGATTGCCAATTTTCCAAAATTTTCAAGTTCACCGTTCTCCTTAGAAAAATTTGATAAACAAATTTAAAAAAACGCAGAATGGAATTGTTGAAAAAGCAACGTTCACAAGCCTTTGACATTTAAAAGAATAATTTTTTCATCGAACTTTAGTTATATCATAAATAATATAGATTTTTGCCAAGTACGCAAATCAACCTACACTCAATCCTCAAATATTCCAGTATCTCGATTTGACAAGTGTTTTAAGATAGCCTTCTATTAACAGGATGAAAACGAATTTGATTGTTTAATAATTGTTGGCCTTTTTTAAGTAAAAATTTTGCTAAGAAATAGTCGTTCTTCTGAGAGATTTATCAGTATCAAAGCGGTTCTAGTTGAATTTTACTACCCAACTGTAAATTCTGTCTATTTTTTCATTATTATTTGATGTACATAAATACAGAGCACGTTGCCAACTAAAATATTTTCGGATAAAATTTAAATTTGGCTTTTTTGGTCTTGGATGTAGTTCAAACAACAATTATTTTAGAATTACCCGACGTTTTGACCAGTTTTGTTGGTCTTTTTCAAGGGGATTTGCTATCTGTTGTTTTTGTGGAATTCGTTGAACAATTGACTGTCTGTTGTTTTTGTCGAATTCGTTGAATTCGAAAAAAACAACAGACAGCAAATTTCCTTGAAAAAGACCAACACAACTGGTCGAAACGTCGGGTATTTCAAAAACAATTGTTGTTTATTCTACATCCAAGAACAAAAAAGCCAAATTTAAATTTTTCTACATCATCCACGGTCGAAAACATAAACCTAACCTCATATATTTGGATTTGGTTAAATTTTCATAAATAAACCCTTTTCTTTTATGCTTATCAAAAAATAACAAATTGGAAAAATTTACAGACCAAGCTTCCGACATTTTACATAATTTACAAAAGTTATTAAATTTTGATGGATGAACGAAGTTGTTGAAATTGAATTTAAGTTAACAAATGGATTATGTAATGGTTAGTATAATTTTAATAGTGATGTTGATATGATTCGGTGATTTTTTTACGATTTGTAAACGATTTTGATAGGATCTTATAATCTTTCTGAGGCTATCCGAACTCCTCAATATTAAAACTTGAGTCCGCTTGAGTGCTCTTCATGCCAATTTTTTGTAATTTTTTGTAATTTTTGTCATTTATGTAATTTTTGTCATTTTTGTCATTTTTGTCATTTTTGTCATTTTTGTCATTTTTGTCATTTATGTCATTTTTGTCATTTTTGTCATTTTTGTCATTTTTGTCATTTTTGTCATTTTTGTCATTTTTGTCATTTTTGTCATTTTTGTCATTTTTGTCATTTTTGTCATTTTTGTCATTTTTGTCATTTTTGTCATTTTTGTCATTTTTGTCATTTTTGTCATTTTTGTCATTTTTGTCATTTTTGTCATTTTTGTCATTTTTGTCATTTTTGTCATTTTTGTCATTTTTGTCATTTTTGTCATTTTTGTCATTTTTGTCATTTTTGTCATTTTTGTCATTTTTGTCATTTTTGTCATTTTTGTCATTTTTGTCATTTTTGTCATTTTTGTCATTTTTGTCATTTTTGTCATTTTTGTCATTTTTGTCATTTTTGTCATTTTTGTCATTTTTGTCATTTTTGTCATATTTGTCATTTTTGTCATTTTTGTCATTTTTGTCATTTTTGTCATTTTTGTCATTTTTGTCATTTTTGTCATTTTTGTCATTTTTGTCATTTTTGTCATTTTTGTCATTTTTGTCATTTTTGTCATTTTTGTCATTTTTGTCATTTTTGTCATTTTTGTCATTTTTGTCATTTTTGTCATTTTTGTCATTTTTGTCATTTTTGTCATTTTTGTCATTTTTGTCATTTTTGTCATTTTTGTCATTTTTGTCATTTTTGTCATTTTTGTCATTTTTGTCATTTTTGTCATTTTTGTCATTTTTGTCATTTTTGTCATTTTTGTCATTTTTGTCATTTTTGTCATTTTTGTCATTTTTGTCATTTTTGTCATTTTTGTCATTTTTGTCATTTTTGTCATTTTTGTCATTTTTGTCATTTTTGTCATTTTTGTCATTTTCGTCATTTTTGTCATTTTTGTCATTTTTGTCATTTTTGTCATTTTTGTCATTTTTGTCATTTTTGTCATTTTTGTCATTTTTGTCATTTTTGTCATTTTTGTCATTTTTGTCATTTTTGTCATTTTTGTCATTTTTGTCATTTTTGTTATTTTTGTCATTTTTGTCATTTTTGTCATTTTTTGTCATTTTTGTCATTTTTGTCATTTTTGTCATTTTTGTCATTTTTGTCATTTTTGTCATTTTTGTCATTTTTGTCATTTTTGTCATTTTTGTCATTTTTGTCATTTTTATCATTTTTGTCATTTTTGTCATTTTTGTCATTTTTGTCATTTTTGTCATTTTTGTCATTTTTGTCATTTTTGTCATTTTTGTCATTTTTGTCATTTTTGTCATTTTTGTCATTTTTGTCATTTTTGTCGTTTTTGTCATTTTTGTCATTTTTGTCATTTTTGTCATTTTTGTCATTTTTGTCATTTTTGTCATTTTTGTCATTTTTGTCATTTTTGTCATTTTTGTCATTTTTGTCATTTTTGTCATTTTTGTCATTTTTGTCATTTTTGTCATTTTTGTCATTTTTGTCATTTTTGTCATTTTTGTCATTTTTGTCATTTTTGTCATTTTTGTCATTTTTGTCATTTTTGTCATTTTTGTCATTTTTGTCATTTTTGTCATTTTTGTCATTTTTGTCATTTTTGTCATTTTTGTCATTTTTGTCATTTTTGTCATTTTTGTCATTTTTGTCATTTTTGTCATTTTTGTCATTTTTGTCATTTTTGTCATTTTTGTCATTTTTGTCATTTTTGTCATTTTTGTCATTTTTGTCATTTTTGTCATTTTTGTCATTTTTGTCATTTTTGTCATTTTTGTCATTTTTGTCATTTTTGTCATTTTTGTCATTTTTGTCATTTTTGTCATTTTTGTCATTTTTGTCATTTTTGTCATTTTTGTCATTTTTGTCATTTTTGTCATTTTTGTCATTTTTGTCATTTTTGTCATTTTTGTCATTTTTGTCATTTTTGTCATTTTTGTCATTTTTGTCATTTTTGTCATTTTTGTCATTTTTGTCATTTTTGTCATTTTTGTCATTTTTGTCATTTTTGTCATTTTTGTCATTTTTGTCATTTTTGTCATTTTTGTCATTTTTGTCATTTTTGTCATTTTTGTCATTTTTGTCATTTTTGTCATTTTTGTCATTTTTGTCATTTTTGTCATTTTTGTCATTTTTGTCATTTTTGTCATTTTTGTCATTTTTGTCATTTTTGTCATTTTTGTCATTTTTGTCATTTTTGTCATTTTTGTCATTTTTGTCATTTTTGTCATTTTTGTCATTTTTGTCATTTTTGTCATTTTTGTCATTTTTGTCATTTTTGTCATTTTTGTCATTTTTGTCATTTTTGTCATTTTTGTCATTTTTGTCATTTTTGTCATTTTTGTCATTTTTGTCATTTTTGTCATTTTTGTCATTTTTGTCATTTTTGTCATTTTTGTCATTTTTGTCATTTCTGTCATTTCTGTCATTTTTGTCATTTTTGTCATTTTTGTCATTTTTGTCATTTTTGTCATTTTTGTCATTTTTGTCATTTTTGTCATTTTTGTCATTTTTGTCATTTTTGTCATTTTTGTCATTTTTGTCATTTTTGTCATTTTTGTCATTTTTGTCATTTTTGTCATTTTTGTCATTTTTGTCATTTTTGTCATTTTTGTCATTTTTGTCATTTTTGTCATTTTTGTCATTTTTGTCATTTTTGTCATTTTTGTCATTTTTGTCATTTTTGTCATTTTTGTCATTTTTGTCATTTTTGTCATTTTTGTCATTTTTGTAATTTTTGTCATTTTTGTCATTTTTGTCATTTTTGTCATTTTTGTCATTTTTGTCATTTTTGTCATTTTTGTCATTTTTGTCATTTTTGTCATTTTTGTCATTTTTGTCATTTTTGTCATTTTTGTCATTTTTGTCATTTTTGTCATTTTTGTCATTTTTGTCATTTTTGTCATTTTTGTCATTTTTGTCATTTTTGTCATTTTTGTCATTTTTGTCATTTTTGTCATTTTTGTCATTTTTGTCATTTTTGTCATTTTTGTCATTTTTGTCATTTTTGTCATTTTTGTCATTTTTGTCATTTTTGTCATTTTTGTCATTTTTGTCATTTTTGTCATTTTTGTCATTTTTGTCATTTTTGTCATTTTTGTCATTTTTGTCATTTTTGTCATTTTTGTCATTTTTGTCATTTTTGTCATTTTTGTCATTTTTGTCATTTTTGTCATTTTTGTCATTTTTGTCATTTTTGTCATTTTTGTCATTTTTGTCATTTTTGTCATTTTTGTCATTTTTGTCATTTTTGTCATTTTTGTCATTTTTGTCATTTTTGTCATTTTTGTCATTTTTGTCATTTTTGTCATTTTTGTCATTTTTGTCATTTTTGTCATTTTTGTCATTTTTGTCATTTTTGTCATTTTTGTCATTTTTGTCATTTTTGTCATTTTTGTCATTTTTGTCATTTTTGTCATTTTTGTCATTTTTGTCATTTTTGTCATTTTTGTCATTTTTGTCATTTTTGTCATTTTGTCATTTTTGTCATTTTTGTCATTTTTGTCATTTTTGTCATTTTTGTCATTTTTGTCATTTTTGTCATTTTTGTCATTTTTGTCATTTTTGTCATTTTTGTCATTTTTGTCATTTTTGTCATTTTTGTCATTTTTGTCATTTTTGTCATTTTTGTCATTTTTGTCATTTTTGTCATTTTTGTCATTTTGTCATTTTTGTCATTTTTGTCATTTTTGTCATTTTTGTCATTTTTGTCATTTTTGTCATTTTTGTCATTTTTGTCATTTTTGTCATTTTTGTCATTTTTGTCATTTTTGTCATTTTTGTCATTTTTGTCATTTTTGTCATTTTTGTCATTTTTGTCATTTTTGTCATTTTTGTCATTTTTGTCATTTTTTGTCATTTTTGTCATTTTTGTCATTTTTGTCATTTTGTCATTTTTGTCATTTTTGTCATTTTTGTCATTTTTGTCATTTTTGTCATTTTTGTCATTTTTGTCATTTTTGTCATTTTTGTCATTTTTGTCATTTTTGTCATTTTTGTCATTTTTGTCATTTTTGTCATTTTTGTCATTTTTGTCATTTTTGTCATTTTTGTCATTTTTGTCATTTTTGTCATTTTTGTCATTTTTGTCATTTTTGTCATTTTTGTCATTTTTGTCATTTTTGTCATTTTTGTCATTTTTGTCATTTTTGTCATTTTTGTCATTTTTGTCATTTTTGTCATTTTTGTCATTTTTGTCATTTTTGTCATTTTTGTCATTTTTGTCATTTTTGTCATTTTTGTCATTTTTGTCATTTTTGTCATTATTGTCATTTTTGTCATTATTGTCATTTTTGTCATTTTTGTCATTTTTGTCATTTTTGTCATTTTTGTCATTTTTGTCATTTTTGTCATTTTTGTCATTTTTGTCATTTTTGTAATTTTTGTCATTTTTGTCATTTTTGTCATTTTTGTCATTTTTGTCATTTTTGTCACTTTTGTCATTTTTGTCATTTTTGTCATTTTTGTCATTTTTGTCATTTTTGTCATTTTTGTCATTTTTGTCATTTTTGTCATTTTTGTCATTTTTGTCATTTTTGTCATTTTTGTCATTTTTGTCATTTTTGTCATTTTTGACTTTTTTGTCATTTTTGTCATTTTTGTCATTTTTGTCATTTTTGTCATTTTTGTCATTTTTGTCATTTTTGTCATTTTTGTCATTTTTGTCATTTTTGACTTTTTGTCATTTTTGTCATTTTTGTCATTTTTGTCATTTTTGTCATTTTTGTCATTTTTGTCATTTTTGTCATTTTTGTCATTTTTGTCATTTTTGTCATTTTTGTCATTTTTGTCATTTTTGTCATTTTTGTCATTTTTGTCATTTTTGTCATTTTTGTCATTTTTGTCATTTTTGTCATTTTTGTCATTTTTGTCATTTTTGTCATTTTTGTCATTTTTGTCATTTTTGTCATTTTTGTCATTTTTGTCATTTTTGTCATTTTTGTCATTTTTGTCATTTTTGTCATTTTTGTCATTTTTGTCATTTTTGTCATTTTTGTCATTTTTGTCATTTTTGTCATTTTTGTCATTTTTGTCATTTTGTCATTTTTGTCATTTTTGTCATTTTTGTCATTTTTGTCATTTTTGTCATTTTTGTCATTTTTGTCATTTTTGTCATTTTTGTCATTTTTGTCATTTTTGTCATTTTTGTCATTTTTGTCATTTTTGTCATTTTTGTCATTTTTGTCATTTTTGTCATTTTTGTCATTTTTGTCATTTTTGTCATTTTTGTCATTTTTGTCATTTTTGTCATTTTTGTCATTTTTGTCATTTTTGTCATTTTTGTCATTTTTGTCATTTTTGTCATTTTTGTCATTTTTGTCATTTTTGTCATTTTTGTCATTTTTGTCATTTTTGTCATTTTTGTCATTTTTGTCATTTTTGTCATTTTTGTCATTTTTGTCATTTTTGTCATTTTTGTCATTTTTGTCATTTTTGTCATTTTTGTCATTTTGTCATTTTTGTCATTTTGTCATTTTTGTCATTTTTGTCATTTTTGTCATTTTTGTCATTTTTGTCATTTTTGTCATTTTTGTCATTTTTGTCATTTTTGTCATTTTTGTTATTTTTTGTAATTTTTGACATTTTTGTCATTTTTGACATTTTTGTCATTTTGTCATTTTTTTTCAGACTTTGTACCAACACGTGCAACTCTGCCGATCTGTGGGCCAACTGCCGGGAGCTGTACAAAACCTGGCCCGGGTGGCTTTGCAACACGGTTACGCCGGAAGGTTTGGAGCGGCAACGGAACTGTATGGCAACGTGCACTTGCCAGGGAAAAGTTCACGACTGACCCGACGAAGTTTTCAAGGAATAAAGAAGTGCTGCCATCAAAGAGTTCAACCAATTCAGGAAAGTTTCAAGTTCACTCCTACTGTTCTAATCTGTCGCCAATATTACTGAGCTGTCGTTTTTTGTATTTTAGGAATCAAGTCATTATTTGAAATACGTTGATTGTAATTAAAGATATTTTCAAGAGCTTTAGTTCATAAAATTTGATTGAATTGAGAAAATTCCCAAGGTGCTAAGGTCGAGTGAAAGAACATTAACATTAACAATTATTTGCTTTTAGCCGTGAGCGTAACAGATTTGATTCAGATTAGAATCAGGAAGCAGAACGGCGGCAATTCTTGGCTTTCTGCCGCAACCTGTAATGAAAAAGCTAATCGTAAGCGTCCGACCTTTTAATCTTTAGCTATATAGTTTCCATTCTATCTGAGGGTAATTTGAGCCCCCGAGTTTTTTTGTGTTATGACCCCCTCACGATGGCACTCATCGATGCGTAAATCTAGATGCAGTCGCGCTCGTCGCCAGTTCTTGACCCTCACTTTCCTAAGCGCCTAGAACAATGCTATCGGTCACCTTGTACATAGAACAGGTAGTTTGAATTACCCTGCCGTGGGTCATTTTTTTCCGTTTTCCGCACTGCACTTAGAGGCATACCTCTTTGTCCATTTGTTCCGATGAGAAACTCGGCATGTTTCCGTTTTCGATCGGTTCTAGATTATAAAGTACTACGCGGTGGAACAGAAATTTGTCTCAGGTTCATAAGACCTTGTGAACTGGTATTACGTATGCATCTAGACCAAACTTTTCACGGTGGTAAGATAATTACCAAAAATCAGGATTTAATTTAATTTATATGTTTCCAAATTCCGTATTGGCTGAATAAAGGTTCTTCAGTAGAAATGCTGTCTAAATCTTTTGAGTACATTTTAAAAACTCAATATGGAAAACTTCCGACTGTCTTCTGAATGTAAATTAAGTAGGTAGTATTCCCCAATTTTTTAGCTGAATAGAATGAATTTCAGGTCAAGATCAACTCCAAGACCACAACTCGTTCACCTTAAATAACATTCAAATAATTGTGAATTTTAAAATTTGAAAACAATTGAAAAAAATATTCAAGCGAAGATGAGTATCAAGATCAAGACCAGTTAATGCCACCAATTCAGCAGATTAGTCGTATAATTTTGTTTTTACGATTTTCAGCTTTGGAAAAAAATTCGGCTTCCTCAAATTCCATTCCATTAGCACAACCAATTCCAAATAAAATGCGAAAATTAAGCGAATTCTAGGACTGTTTTGAATTGTGTGTGAGTGTACATCAACAAAAAAGAAGAATGCAAGAGAAAAAAAAGAAATCAAAATAACAAAATCAACATAAGAAGGAACCTGAAAAAGCTTTTGTTGTGCGCGGGAAACATTTTCTCACCATTCATGAAAGACCGGGAAACGACGAACGATAGCTGATAGCAGGGGACGTTGATCGTTGGAATAATTTCCAGAAATTCAGCTGGGAAGGCTTCCAGAATACGTAATCGAGTCGAGTGCCTCTAGAGTTGCATAGTGGTTCAAGGTTTAAGATGATGGTCGTTTTTCAAATTTCAAAAGCGGATTCTTCTTTGATATCTGACATTTTACGCCTGGGGTCTTCAGATTTTCCACAGATTTTTTTTTAAAACGACACACACACAACTTCATGTATCTCTGAAGAGATCTAAATTCTTATTAAGAGTAAGAGTACAATTCGTGAAACTTGGGAATGCGAGATCCAGCGTATTCTCGGTTATCAGTGGTGTACCACAAGGGAGTCACTTGGGACCCCTTCTTTTCATCACTATTATGAACGAGTTTCACGGAGTGTTGCGTGACGTGTATGTTTTGATATACGCAGATGATCTGAAAATGTTCCCTCAGTTCGAAACCCCAAGGATTGCTTTACTCTACAACACGCGGTATATAGGTTTTCTGAGTGCTGCAGCAGCGCGATTGGATTGAAAATTAATGCCTCAAAATGCAGCACGATAAATTCTTCTCGGAAGATGAATATAATCTTGCATGCACCCCATTGTTTCGATTTATGTTGGTATTACCCGAACTGCCATCGAATACGCCAGTATAGTGTGCGGCCATACTACAATGTACATAAAAACAGGATGTACAAAAATGATTTCTGAGATACGCCCTACGAAACCTTGGTTGGTAAAACTATGATTCACAGGATCATTTCTGTAAGTAACCTTGGTTTGCATGACGAAATGCCGGAATATCGAGCCTTATGTATGCTGGTAGGATTGGATGCCTTGGAAAATCGTAGAAAATCAATCGACGTGTTGTTTTTCAAAGATCTAACCAGTGGAAAATATTTTTCATCGTATTTTTGTTGCAAAATCTCACCTAACGAAGGACGTAGCAGTTTTCGCAGCATGAGACCGTTTCTCTCAGCAGGAGTATAAATGAAACGCGTGTTTACAGGTTGGAAACGAACAAAGGATTGAATTTTATTTGTCAGAATGATACACGCTAATTTATGTTCACTCACGTTTGGGTTACTTCAATTGGTACACTGATATTTTATAACACTGTCAATATCCCGCCTCAATTGATGATCCCCAATTTCTCTCGTAGTTTGCAGAAGCGTGGCGATGGTAGTCCCTTGGTTAAGGCGTCCGCCACTTGCTCCTCGGTTTGCAAATACTGCAGCTCCAGTTGACCTTTCTCCACTAATTCTCTGACGAAGAAGTTCTGGATCTCGATGTGTTTCATACGTTTGTGTTTACGAGGATCCGACGTAACGGCGATACATGGTTGGTTATCCTCGTACACTGTTATCGGTAGCTCGACGTCTTGTCCCACAGACTTCAGGGGGTTCGTCGCCCATACGACCTCGCAGCTAGCTAGACACAACGCCATCAGTTCCGCTTCGGTACTCGACAAGGCAACTGATCCCTGTTTCTTGGTCGCCCACATCACGGTAGAACCATACAACTTGACGACAAATCCGGAAACTGATCTTCTGTCGTTGGGGTCGTTTCCCCAATCCGCATCAGCGTACGCCTCTAGCATTTTCGACGATTCAGTACGCTGGAACACGAGCTTACTATCAACTGTCCCTCTCAGGTATCTCAGGACTCGTTTCAGGTGGACCCAGTGATCATTGGTAGCACAACACTGGAATCCCGCAAAGTAGCTCACAGCTGCCGACAGGTCTGGTCTCGAAGTTACCATTAAGTACATTAGACAACCCACTAGCTCCTTGTACGGTTTGTCTGTGTACTCCTTCGGATTCTCTCCTTTCTCCAATCGCAGGCGTGGGTCCATCGGAATAGCGGAAGGTTTACAGTCGCTCATCCCGAATCTCTCGAGCACACTCTTGACGTAAGTGCTCTGGTCGATTTCCATGAGTCCCATCTCACGTTCACGCCTGATGTTCAATCCCAGGAATGACCTTACTTCCTGAAGATCCTTCATCTCGAATTCAGCAGACAGGCTTTTCTTGAGTTTCTTGATCTCCTTCTCCGAGTTGCTAACAAGCAATATGTCGTCCACGTAAATGACAACGTAAACAACAACGCCGTCCTGTCGTCGATAGTACAGACACATGCTCGCTTCTCTTGAACCCAAGACTGCTCACAAAAACATGGAAACGCTGATTCCAGCTTCGAGAGGCTTGCTTAAGACCATAAATAGCCTTGTTCAGCTTACACACAAGACCATTCCCCCTCTCAAAGCCAGCTGGTTGGCGCATATAGATATCCTCTTCTAATACGCCGTTCAAAAATGCACACGTTACGTCCATCTGGTGTACGTGCCAGCGTTCTTGGTTCGCCAATGCTAGGAGAATCCGCAGCGTCGACATTCTAGCAACAGGTGAGTAGGTCTCCGAAAAATCAAAACCTGGTCGCTGGGTAAAACCGCGAGCAACCAGCCTGGCTTTGTACCTGTCTACTTCACCATCACACTTGCGTTTAACCTTGAATACCCACTTATTATCGACCAATTTTCTACCAGCAGGTAACTTTGTTAAACGCCACGTGTCGTTCTTATCCAATGAAGCTAGCTCTTCTTCAATTGCACGATTCCACTGCGACCAATCACTTCTCTTCTTGAGAGCCTCGATATCCGACGGAATATCGTCCAAATACTCCTCAGCACTTAACGCAAACATTGTCGCACTCAAGTCATAATCACTATGCCACGCGGGTGGCACCGTAGCACGACCGCTTCGACGCACGTCACCGTTTCCCGAGTGCTCATCACCGACCGACGCTTCGTTTTCACTTTGTTCTTCAGTATCTGTGTAAAACTCATCGTCTGTTTCTTGATGCACCCGCGGCGGGTTCTGATCAACTTCGCGATTGAGCACACGACTTCGTATCACGACCGCTCGACTTTCGTCTTTCCCGTTTTCGATCAACACCGGCGGCGAACAATGTCCCAACTTTTCCTCGTTGAACACAACATCACGAGCTGTGAAAACCTTTCTTCCGTTCCACACTCGATAACCGCTCGGACCGTAACCGACGAACCGAACTTTCTCACTCTTCGAATCAAGTTTCTTTCGAAGTTTTATTGGTACGTGTACGTAACACTCACTCCCGAAAACGCGCAAGTTCGAAACGTTTGGCTTTTTCCCGTGCCAAACCTCATACGGAGTCTTATCACCGGCGACCGCGACGCTTGGGCTTCGATTAAGCACATAATTTGCAGTGTAGACTGCCTCGCCCCACAAGTTCTTCGGCATTTCACTTGCTTCTAGCATAGCCCGCACTTTTTCCACGAGAGTTCTGTTGAGACGTTCACTTACGCCGTTCTGCTCTGGCGTATACGGTACCGTTGTCTCCAGCAGAATACCCAACTTCTTGCATAGACGCCGCATCGACTTACCCGTATATTCACCTCCATTATCGCAAACCAATCGGCTGATCTTGGTTCCGAAATGAGCGGATGCCATTGCCTCATATTCCTCAAGGCACTCCTGCACATCGCTCTTCGATCGAATGAGGTAAACCACGCACATATGGGTAAAATCATCAGTAAACGTGACGAAATAGTTGTTTCCGTCCCACGTTACTGGTGTCACAGGTCCACAAACGTCACTGTGAACGATTTCGAGAGGTCGACTCGCACGCTTTTCGATACGGCTGTGGAATGGCTCACGGGATTGTTTACCAACAATACAGGCTTCACACAACAATTTCACAGAGCCGTCCGCGACGTCCTCTACCGACAAGCCATCCACCATTTTCTTCGAAACTAGTTTCGCTAGTTTATCACTACCTAGATGGCCAAACCTTTGGTGCCACAGCTCGAGTTTCTTGCTCACTTTGCCACTTATCATCGCACTTTCACTTGAGTTCACTTGTTTACACTCAAAGTCCATACAGTACAACTTGCCAAACTGGCAACCAGTGGCCACTGTCTCACCATCGGCCTCTACTGTTATACACCCTCTGTAGAAAATCACTTTCTTCCCAGATCTCTCCAATCGCCTGAGCGACAGAAGATTTAACGCCAGATCAGGAATGTATAAAACATCTTCCATGGTGATCACAATCTTTTGACCATTCACCACTGCTTGTACGACGACACGACCTTTCTTGTGTGCGCGCAACACTACCCCACTTTTCGCGGTCTGAATCACTACCGGCGTGTGGAGAGTTTCCATAACCTCAAACAACGAACTATCGTTGGACATATGCTCAGACGCGCCACTGTCGAGGTACCACTTCGATTGCCTATTCACACTGGCAGCAGCAAATTCCACGTCGGCTGCAACAAAACTCACTGTTTTCGCACTCACATGTGCCTTTTGCACCGAGCTTTTGTTTTCGTGCCTTTTTGCACCACTATTCTTCGGACACTGCGCCCTCTTGTGGCCAAAACCGTGGCAGCCAAAACACTTTATCTTCGGTTTCTGTTTTCCAGAAAACGCGGCCTCTTCTTTTTCCGCTTCCGGCCGTTGGCCTCTTCGCTTGGCCTCCACATCCAGGTACTTTCTTCGCACAAGATCCAGCGTCAAATTGTCAGACACAGCCTCCATGGCTGTCGTCACGGCGTCATACGATTCCGGCATCGTAAGCATGAGGTGACAAATTACATCTTCCTCCTCCATGCATGCGCCAGCACCTTTTATCTCCCGCACCAACTGATCGAAGCGGAGAAAATGGTCCTGCAAACTATCACTCTCACTGTATCGCATAGAGAGCAACTGACGCTTCAGAAGAAACCGGTTCGTCAGACTCTTCCGCTGGAACACACTGTGGAGTCCATCCCAAATCTGTTTCGGGCTATTTTTGTCCTTGACATACTCCAAATGGCTGTCGGCGATAACCTGAATCAACACGGACCGACACCGATTGTCCTGTTTAACACGTTCCGCGATTTTCACTTCCTTTCGCGTGGCAACTTCCGGACGATCGTCTTCTCGGACATGCCAGAAATCCTCCTCCTCAGCCGCTTTCTCCACGCAATGAAGCACATCCAACTGCTGTAGATATGCCTTCATTCGGAAGCACCAGTTGTTAAACCCGGATCCGTCAAACGGCTTGATCCGGAGCGATCTCGTTTCCTCCTCCATTACGACCGACAAACTTTTTCGATCCGAAAACTTTTCGTTCGCGAAAAACTTTTAGCACGCGGTTTGGAACTGAGGTTAGGCTGGGCCCATAACCTCTCAGCAGGAGTATAAATGAAACGCGTGTTTACAGGTTGGAAACGAACAAAGGATTGAATTTTATTTGTCAGAATGATACACGCTAATTTATGTTCACTCACGTTTGGGTTACTTCAATTGGTACACTGATATTTTATAACACTGTCAATAGTTTCAGCTAACAAACCGTAACCTACGTAGAACTACGCTCGGAATGAACTTATTTATAGAATGATGGCGCTCTACAACTCTAATGCCCCCTCGACCCGGGCTGGTCCTTCTGCGCTGGCTGCTGGAGCACTTACTAAACAGTGCTATGGTGTTTGCAAGTATGTTAGTCCTGTTACAGCGAAAACTATAAGGTAATGGTTAAAAAAGCCGATCGATTTTGGCACATGTGCAAATGTGTTTATAAAAATTAACCAAATTTTGCACACTTTCTCATTGATGTGTATTGTTTACATGCTGTCAAACTCGAAGTCGTGTTTTTTGATTCAGGGAAAATGGAGGTGATCCAACGCGAGTCGAGAAAACAAATTCTCTCCAAACACCTGGAATTTCCTGACCTGTCGCACCAGCAGTTGGGAAAAATGTTGAACATTCACCATTCAACCGTATCCAAAGTGTTGAAGCGGTTCCAATAGCAGTCGACGTTAGATCACGGCAAAGGAGCCTGGAAGAAAAACGGGACCGGAGAAAAAATACGGAGGGAAAGGTGAAGCGGACGATTAAAGCAAATCCCAACGTCTCATGCCGTGATTTGGTTACAAAGATCGGCATGTCGCAGAGCTTCGTAGAGAATGCAAAGAAGAGAGCTGGACCTATGTACATACAAGATACAGAACTTCCCAAACCGCGATGAGC
Source organism: Uranotaenia lowii (assembly GCF_029784155.1). NCBI lineage: Eukaryota > Metazoa > Arthropoda > Insecta > Diptera > Culicidae > Uranotaenia > Uranotaenia lowii. Next base: position 44,950,138 of record NC_073692.1, on the reverse strand, counting down.
GTCAACAATCGACACTCGGGCACGGTAGCTCTACTAGAAGATGCTGACAAAATATGGCTGCTGTGTGATGGACGACGAAGCGTATATAGTTAATAGCCGATTTTAAGTAAAATCCGGGGTTAGAGTTTTTCACCGGCAAGAGCAAGTGCGATGAGGACAACAAATTTAAAAAGTGTAACCAACGGTTCCCCAGACTGCTCAGCCGAGCAAGAACCCCCCTCTAAGCCTCAGGGTCGGCACACTCAAAAATTTGGAACAAAAAAAAAACATTTGGAAATACCTTGAATGCGCGTTAAAGAATTCCCACCTATATTTCTCTATCTTGGGTTTACACATATGGTCACTAGAACTTTCCCTAGATTAAACTGGGTTGTCCTACCTTAGGGTGGCGTCTTACAGGTGGCGAGCCGGAACAGCCGAAACACGTGGGCCAAGGAAGGGCTTCTCCCCGAAAACGGATGCCGGAAGGACCCCTGGAACGTGGGGCACAGGTAGGTCAACGGGTCACTGCTGATACTGCATGTACGGCTTGCCCACATCTGACGTCCGTCTGTTGTTGATGGCTGCCTGATTGCACTACACTAATTCCGGACACCTCTGGGGGGGAATTCCGGTGCAAATGGTCGACACACGCGGTCAATGTACGGGCGATCGAAGAGCCAGGCCAAGCACAGCACGGACCTAATGACGTACAGCAAAGTTGACTGATGCTGGTAATCCGGCCAAATGGGTTCAAGCCCTAGAACGGCCAGCACGGGTAAACGGATGCTGCCAAGGTGGCGCGATGGAATGAACCCTAAACGGCCAGCACTGGTTGACGGACGCTTGCACTGCAGGATGGTTTTCCAAAGCCAAATCCTGTGGGAACATGATGGGAGAAAGGATTGCACCAGCGTTATATTCAGGCAAGATAGAAGGAGCGTTTTTCGATCACATCAGGAAGTGGTACGTGTTGAAAATCCGAAATAATGATCAAGGCAGAAAACTCGAGGAGATGAAACACCTAATCGATGGAACTCCGGTAGAGATTGCTAGTCATCCCAACCTAAATCAGCGAAAGTTTGTTGTTGTATGCAGTGAAGTAATCGCCATGTCAGATTCGGAATTGCTAGCTGAGCTATTGTCGCAAAAAATCACCAAGGTCAGACGAATTACTAAGAAAACTCCAGCTGGTATAGTCGGCACACCAACTTTAGTGCTCACTATAAAGAGCACGGTCATTCCTGAATTTGTAAATTTCGGTCTCCTCTGAGTCCGAACGCGTATGTATATACCCCAACCATTACTCTGTCGTCAGTGCTTCTCCTACGGACACACGAAGAAACGATGTCCGAACGAACGCTCGTGCAGTATTTGTTCCAGTACGAAACACGGCAGCAGCGAGTTTCCAGGCCAGAAATTTTGTCGAACATGCCAATCACATGAACACTCACCATCCGAACGCACTTGCCCGAAATGGGTTGAAGAATCCGCCGCTCTGCGAATCAGCGCAGAACAAAATATATCGCTTGACACAGCTCGTCAGCAAATTAAAACCAACAACAATAACAAGAACAGCTACGCAAACATGACCCGATCAGGAAAAGATGGAACTCCGCACCACTCGGAAAAAAAAATCAAGAGCAGCAAAAGCAACAACAACAGCAGAAACACCAAAAACAACAACAACAGCAACAACAACATCAACAAGGAAGTACCACAAAACAGCAGCAGGCAAAACGTGATCACACAACTTCAGCACAACCAGCTATTGCACCGACCACCCCTTCACCATCTCGTAAGCAAACCCCCTCTCCAGCTTCTACCCCCGACTCCTCGGACAAAGGACTTGGACAAGAGAACAATGCTTCATCCTCTGCTGCAGAACGGCAAACTAGTGTTAAGAATCCCACCTTTTCGCCTAAACTCCTTCCAGCTTCCTCTAACCCTTTCCAACCCCCTAGTGTTAAAATTAAATCAAAGAAGAACCTCGGCACATAATACTTTGATAAAGTTAATTGGCCTAATAAACATTAATTATGAATAAAAAAAATATCTCGTTTTGCAGGCCATCTTCTTTTCCGGACTGAGGAGTGAGCCTTTCGTGGCAAAGGACACAGTAAATGGCGAGATCTACAAATCTGAGTGCCTCGAGAAGCGCCTTTTGCCGTTCTTGCAGCAGCACGACGAAGCTCCGCTATTTTGGCCAGATTTGGCATCATGCCACTATTCTGAAAGTGTCCTGGAGCGGTCTGAGGTCAATCTGTCCATTTTGTTCCATGAACCCGGACATGTTAGACTTTGATGGAGGGCATCAAGCGAAAATGCGTTCAATTTAACATTCAAGGCTTCATCAATAAACTTTTCTTTTGATTTTTGAAGTAAATGTAGAGGAAAGGTTTCCTAAATGGGCCTATCGGGTTAAATGACCCTACGGCTGTTTGATGAAATGGCTGACTAGACAGCTTATCTTACCAATGCATTTTGAGGGTGATACACTTAGAACATAAGTCAAGAAAGAATTTTATGAATTTATAAACTCAAAAAAATTTAAAAATTCATACAAGGTTTTGATACGTTTTGATGTAATATTTTGACTTTTAAAAATTATACATAAAGAAGCTCAACATACAAACTTGGATGGTTTTTGTTTCTTATATAAATGAACTAAAAAAATAAAACATATTTAAGCTTTTATGGAGGTTTAATAATTAATATATAGAGGAATAAGAGAGTGTTTTTGTATGCCCCCATCATGTTTGTAAAATGCCTCCATCCTAAATTAACAGGTTAAATAGGATAAATAAATGATTTTTATCATTAAAACTTCAAATCTAAGCTCTGATTAACATCTTAAGAGAGAATTAAAGATCTAAAAATAGTTTTGATAAGGTTTTTCTCATGGATGAACTGTCTCCAAAGTATGGCAACCCTAACTTTGGTTTTATTCCATAAAATTATAATACCAGAGATTTTTATAAAACTAGCTGACCCGGTAAACTTCGTTTTACCCGTTCCTTAATAAATAGTTGGAAAATGTTTACAGTTCTTTAACTACTTCGTGCTCGTGAATCAGTTTTCGTGAAAATCGTCTTCAAGTTGTTCCAGTTTTGTCCCGTTTCTAGTTGATTTTGTATAGGAGCCCGCCTTCCATAAAAAGTGAGATTCTTGAAACTATTATACAAACCATCTCTGGCCCGAAAAACCCTCGGATAACAAATTTCACTTCATTACGACCGACCATTCATACGTAATGGTGTTATAAAGAAAACGCCTCCATTTTTATAAGACTTCAGCTTTGTCGTACGGAAGTTATTACTTTCTAGCAGTTTTAATAAAATTATAAGGAAATATTGCCCACAAAACAGGAATTTTGTTCAAAACATAAATAGGCGCATTTAGCCTGCACGGTTTGAGGTTCGGAATTTTGGACAACAGTTATAATAAAATCGTTTTCTCGAAAACGAAAGGAACATGGAAATTACTCCAATGCATAGAAAACAGATGCCTGCACACGTGTATATAGTTCTTGTAGACATATTCGATGTAATATTTGATTAAATCAGTGTTCTGCTTAATAGGCGCATATAGCCTGCTTCTCCCCTATATGTATAAAACTACCCTAACATTTTGGTTTCATTCTTAACATTATAAGAAAATTGGCATGGCATTTTCGGTGTCGCAATAAATTCGTGTTAACCCTTTAATGTAATGAAATGTTATGAAATGTAATGAAATGTCATGAAATGTAATGAAATGTAATGAAATGTAGTGAAATTTAATGAAATGTAATGAAATGTAATTAAATGTAATTAAATGTAATGAAATCTGATATAGCTTCATTTATATGTGATTAATGTAATGTAGGAAATGTAATAAAATTAACGTTTACGCAACGTTATAGAATGTAATAAAATGTAATGAAATTTTATAAAATGTTTTTTTTTTTTTTTTTAATATTGTCAATTGTAATGAAATGATATGAAGTGTTATTAAATGTTATAAAATGTTACGAAATGGTAAGAAATGTTATGAAATGTTATGAAATGTCATAAAATGATATGAAATGTTACGAAAGTAATGAAATGAAATGAAATGTTTTTAGGTCAATATATTTGGCAGATTCGTACTTGTGGTTGAATATCTTGATAGCATTAGAGTGCTTGATTCATAACTTGGTATAACACTATTGATTAAAATTAAATTGTGACTTCAAAGAGCACTTAGTTTTTCACATTGTCCAACTGCCAACGATGCCAGGTTAGAAGAACTGATGATGATCGAAATTAGCAAACGGAAAATGCAGGAAAGACTTACAACCTTCATGAATAAGTCGAAACTGGCTAAATGATTTGTGTTCTTGATGAGGTTTGCGTTTACGCTTATTGAGTAGGGAAGGGTAAAGCCACACGCCATGGTTTGTAGAATTGTTTTTCTAGGTTTGAAACATGTGTAAAATTTGAAATTTCTCTGTGTTTGATTTTCTTTTGTAAAGCTAAATTTATTGAAACAATTTCAGTGTTGGTTTTCAGTTACTCAACAAATTAGTCTATGTGCGTTGTCGACCTATTTACCCAACCGTGGAATATTATTTTCGCTCTCAATCGTTCTTAAGAATGTTGTTCCTTCAGCTTCAACCCTTTGACTAGTGCCCACCAAAACGGCCGGGAAATAGATAAGTTGCTAGATATCGGTGAATGAAGGCAACATTGTAAGGATGCTTTTTCTTTCAGCCAGAATTGATCATTGTTGGAGCTTTTTTAAGCAGCTCGATTAGCGCTAACCACTTTGTAAATTACAAAACGAGAAAGCAAAAAAAAAAACTCGAAAACGATTCCAGTCACGTGAGCGAGCCGGGAAAAATGGGAATGCATAAATGTTTGGTTATTCCGCTGATTTGTCATGTTGTAATCTTTTATTGTGTCGTTCGTTGAACTCGGCCGAGTTATTCATTCCTTCTGTTTGTTTGATGGGGTTGATTAGGCCGAAATTTGTTTCATTTTATGAACTGATAAAATGTTGCTTTGCCCAACATTTTTTTCGCGTCGAAATGCTTGTGTTTTTTTACTAGATTTTTGACACGCATTTTTATACAAGACTTTCAACTAAGAGCAAGTTTACTCGTGTTTGGAAAAAATGGTAGAAATTTTGACACTTTTAATATATTTTGAAAACTTTACCATGCAAAAACATTTTCAAGATCTGCAACCTTCAAGTTTTTTTTACAACACGTGCTCTGTGATGCAAAAATAGCAATATTTCTATCACATACGGCTGGAATAGAAACCGTGCTGTAAAAAATACAACGCGAAAGGATCACACTTGTTTCCAAATAAAAGTCTTACTCATATAAAAAAAAAATTATAATTCAAGCTTAATTCCGGACTAGGGCCGGTGTTTCTTTGTTGCAACAGAGTTGCTCTCTGACAAAAAAAAAAAACGGTCACAATCCGATGGTTGGGTGCATATGATTTGCAACCAGCACACGTGGTTGTGGTGTATCTTCAGGTGTGATTAAGCTGGAAGTCCGAAAAGATGGGGTGCAAGAAAGGGTCTCTTTCTTCTTCCACAGTACTCTGTGAGGGCTCGCTCGGTGGTCAAAAGACGTTTGTTGTATAGTAGAATTACGCTGCTGTTAATAAGAACTCAGCTGAAGCGTAACACGTTTGGGTTTTTTTCACGAGTTGAATTATTTATGGGCTGGAAGCATATAGCGTATGCACTTGTTGCCGTGAAGTGTGATGGGTCTTTTTAAAGGTCTCTTTTCCAGAGAGTGTTAAGCTCTTTCCCGGGGATTTGAATTCTTCATTCACAAGGAAATGGCAACAGTGGCGTCAAATAGGTGGAAACTGACAGTTTTGATCTGAAACCAAGTCTGTCGAATCATTTTGTAATTTTTACAAGTTCAATCATATTTGTCATTTTTGTCATTTTTGTCATTTTTGTCATTTTTGTAATTTTTTTTATTTTTGTAATTTTTGTATTTTTGTAGTTTTTGTAATTTTTGTAATTTTTGTAATTTTTGTAATTTTTGTAATTTTTGTAATTTTTGAAATTTTTTTAATTTTTGTAAGTTTTGTAATTTTTGTAATTTTTGTCATTTTTGTAATTTTTGTCATTTTTGTAATTTTTGTCATTTTTGTAATTTTTGTTATTTTTGTCATTTTTGTAATTTTTGTAATTTTTGTTATTTTTGCAATTTTTGAAATTTTTGTAATTTTTGTAATTTCCTTAATTTTTGTAATTTTTGTAACTTTTGTAATTTTTGTAATTTTTGTAATTTTTGTAATTTTTGTAATTTTTGTAATTTTTGTAATTTTTGTAATTTTTGTAATTTTTGTAATTTTTGTAATTTTTGTAATTTTTGTAATTTTTGTAATTTTTGTAATTTTTTGTATTTTTTGTAATTTTTGTAATTTTTGTAATTTTTGTAATTTTTGTAATTTTTGTAATTCTGGTCATTTTTGTAATTTTTGTAATTTTTGTAATTTTTGTAATTTTTGTAATTTTTGTAATTTTTGTAATTTTTGTAATTTTTGTAATTTTTGTCATTTTTGTCATTTTTGTCATTTTTGTCATTTCTGTCATTCTTGCCATTCTTGTCATTTTTGTAATTTTTGTAATTTTTGTAATTTTTGTAATTTTCGTAATTTTTGTAATTTTTGTAATTTTTGTAATTTTTGTAATTTTTGTAATTTTTGTAATTTTTGTAATTTTTGTCATTTTTGTAATTTTTGTAATTTTTGTAATTTTTGTAATTTTTGTAATTTTTGTCATTTTTGTAATTTTTGTAATTTTTGTAATTTTTGTAATTTTTGTAATTTTTGTCATTTTTGTAATTTTTGTCATTTTTGTAATTTTTGTTATTTTTTGTAATTTTTGTAATTTTTGTAATTTTTGTAATTTTTGTAATTTTTGTAATTTTTGTAATTTTTGTAATTTTTGTAATTTTTGTAATTTTTGTAATTTTTGTAATTTTTGTAATTTTTGTAATTTTTGTAATTTTTGTAATTTTTGTAATTTTTGTAATTTTTGTAATTTTTGTAATTTTTGTAATTTTTGTAATTTTTGTAATTTTTGTAATTTTTGTAATTTTTGTTATTTTTGTTATTTTTGTAATTTTTGTAATTTTTGTAATTTTTGTAATTTTTGTAATTTTTGTAATTTTTGTAATTTTTGTTATTTTTGTAATTTTTGTAATTTTTGTAATTTTTGTAATTTTTGTCATTTTTGTAATTTTTGTAATTTTTGTAATTTTTGTAATTTTTGTAATTTTTGTAATTTTTGTAATTTTTGTAATTTTTGTAATTTTTGTAATTTTTGTAATTTTTGTAATTTTTGTAATTTTTGTAATTTTTATAATTTTTGTAATTTTTGTAATTTTTGTAATTTTTGTAATTTTTGTAATTTTTGTAATTTTTGTAATTTTTGTAATTTTTGTAATTTTTGTAATTTTTGTAATTTTTGTAATTTTTGTAATTTTTGTAATTTTTGTAATTTTTGTAATTTTTGTAATTTTTGTAATTTTTGTAATTTTTGTAATTTTTGTAATTTTTGTAATTTTTGTAATTTTTGTAATTTTTGTAATTTTTGTAATTTTTGTAATTTTTGTAATTTTTGTAATTTTTGTAATTTTTGTAATTTTTGTAATTTTTGTAATTTTTGTAATTTTTGTAATTTTTGTAATTTTTGTAATTTTTGTAATTTTTGTAATTTTTGTAATTTTTGTAATTTTTGTAATTTTTGTAATTTTTGTAATTTTTGTAATTTTTGTAATTTTTGTAATTTTTGTAATTTTTGTAATTTTTGTAATTTTTGTAATTTTTGTAATTTTTGTAATTTTTGTAATTTTTGTAATTTTTGTAATTTTTGTAATTTTTGTAATTTTTGTAATTTTTGTAATTTTTGTAATTTTTGTAATTTTTGTAATTTTTGTAATTTTTGTAATTTTTGTAATTTTTGTAATTTTTGCAATTTTTGTAATTTTTGTAATTTTTGTAATTTTTGTAATTTTTGTAATTTTTGTAATTTTTGTAATTTTTGTAATTTTTGTAATTTTTGTAATTTTTGTAATTTTTGTAATTTTTGTAATTTTTGTAATTTTTGTAATTTTTGTAATTTTTGTAATTTTTGTTATTTTTGTCATTTTTGTAATTTTTGTAATTTTTGTAATTTTTGTAATTTTTGTAATTTTTGTAATTTTTGTAATTTTTGTAATTTTTGTAATTTTTGTAATTTTTGTAATTTTTGTAATTTTTGTAATTTTTGTAATTTTTGTAATTTTTGTAATTTTTGTAATTTTTGTAATTTTTGTAATTTTTGTAATTTTTGTAATTTTTGTAATTTTTGTAATTTTTGTAATTTTTGTAATATTTGTAATTTTTGTATTTTTGTAATTTTTGTAATTTTTGTAATTTTTGTAATTTTTGTAATTTTTGTAATTTTTGTAATTTTTGTAATTTTTGTAATTTTTGTAATTCTTGTAATTTTTGTAATTTTTGTAATTTTTGTAATTTTTGTAATTTTTGTAATTTTTGTAATTTTTGTAACTTTTGTAATTTTTGTAATTTTTGTAATTTTTGTAATTTTTGTAATTTTTGTAATTTTTGTAATTTTTGTAATTTTTGTAATTTTTGTAATTTTTGTAATTTTTGTAATTTTTGTAATTTTAGTAATTTTTGTAAATTTTGTAAATTTTGTAATTTTTGTAATTTTTGTAATTTTTGTAATTTTTGTAATTTTTGTAATTTTTGTAATTTTTGTAATTTTTGTAATTTTTGTAATTTTTGTAATTTTTGTAATTTTTGTTATTTTTGTAATTTTGTAATTTTTGTAATTTTTGTAATTTTTGTTATTTTTGTAATTTTTGTAATTTTTGTAATTTTTGTAATTTTTGTAATTTTTGTCATTTTTGTAATTTTTGTAATTTTTGTAATTTTTGTAATTTTTGTAATTTTTGTAATTTTTGTAATTTTTGTAATTTTTGTAATTTTTGTAATTTTTGTAATTTTTGTAATTTTTGTAATTTTTGTCATTTTTGTAATTTTTGTAATTTTTGTAATTTTTGTAATTTTTGAAATTTTTGTAATTTTTGTAATTTTTGTAATTTTTGTAATTTTTGTCATTTTTGTAATTTTTGTAATTTTTGTAATTTTTGTAATTTTTGTAATTTTTGTAATTTTTGTAATTTTTGTAATTTTTGTAATTTTTGTAATTTTTGTAATTTTTGTAATTTTTGTAATTTTTGTAATTTTTGTAATTTTTGTAATTTTTGTAATTTTTGTAATTTTTGTAATTTTTGTAATTTTTGTAATTTTTGTAATTTTTGTAATTTTTGTAATTTTTGTAATTTTTGTAATTTTTGTAATTTTTGTATTTTTGGCAACTTTTGTAATTTTTGGCAACTTTTGTAATTTTGGTTAATTTTATAATTTTTGTAATTTTTGTAATTTTTGTCATTTTTGTAATTTTTGTAATTTTTGTCATTTTTGTAATTTTTGTAATTTTTGTAATTTTTGTAATTTTTGTCATTTTTGTCATTTTTGTAATTTTTGTCATTTTTGTCATTTTTGTCATTTTTGTCATTTTTGTCATTTTTGTCATTTTTGTCATTTTTGTCATTTTTGTCATTTTTGTCATTTTTGTCATTTTTGTCATTTTTGTCATTTTTGTCATTTTTGTCATTTTTGTCATTTTTGTCATTTTTGTCATTTTTGTCATTTTTGTCATTTTTGTCATTTTTGTCATTTTTGTCATTTTTGTCATTTTTGTCATTTTTGTCATTTTTGTCATTTTTGTCATTTTTGTCATTTTTGTCATTTTTGTCATTTTTGTCATTTTTGTCATTTTTGTCATTTTTGTCATTTTTGTCATTTTTGTCATTTTTGTCATTTTTGTCATTTTTGTCATTTTTGTCATTTTTGTCATTTTTGTCATTTTTGTCATTTTTGTCATTTTTGTCATTTTTGTCATTTTTGTCATTTTTGTCATTTTTGTCATTTTTGTCATTTTTGTCATTTTTGTCATTTTTGTCATTTTTGTCATTTTTGTCATTTTTGTCATTTTTGTCATTTTTGTCATTTTTGTCATTTTTGTCATTTTTGTCATTTTTGTCATTTTTGTCATTTTTGTAATTTTTGTCATTTTTGTCATTTTTGTCATTTTTGTCATTTTTGTCATTTTTGTCATTTTTGTCATTTTTGTCATTTTTGTCATTTTTGTCATTTTTGTCATTTTTGTCATTTTTGTCATTTTTGTCATTTTTGTCATTTTTGTCATTTTTGTCATTTTTGTCATTTTTGTCATTTTTGTCATTTTTGTCATTTTTGTCATTTTTGTCATTTTTGTCATTTTTGTCATTTTTGTTATTTTTGTTATTTTTGTCATTTTTGTCATTTTTGTCATTTTTGTCATTTTTGTCATTTTTGTCATTTTTGTCATTTTTGTCATTTTTGTCATTTTTGTCATTTTTGTCATTTTTGTCATTTTTGTCATTTTTGTCATTTTTGTCATTTTTGTCATTTTTGTCATTTTTGTCATTTTTGTCATTTTTGTCATTTTTGTCATTTTTGTCATTTTTGTCATTTTTGTCATTTTTGTCATTTTTGTCATTTTTGTCATTTTTGTCATTTTTGTCATTTTTGTCATTTTTGTCATTTTTGTCATTTTTGTCATTTTTGTCATTTTTGTCATTTTTGTTATTTTTGTCATTTTTGTCATTTTTGTCATTTTTGTCATTTTTGTCATTTTTGTCATTTTTGTCATTTTTGTCATTTTTGTCATTTTTGTCATTTTTGTCATTTTTGTCATTTTTGTCATTTTTGTCATTTTTGTCATTTTTGTCATTTTTGTCATTTTTGTCATTTTTGTCATTTTTGTCATTTTTGTCATTTTTGTCATTTTTGTCATTTTTGTCATTTTTGTCATTTTTGTCATTTTTGTCATTTTTGTCATTTTTGTCATTTTTGTCATTTTTGTCATTTTTGTCATTTTTGTCATTTTTGTCATTTTTGTCATTTTTGTCATTTTTGTCATTTTTGTCATTTTTGTCATTTTTGTCATTTTTGTCATTTTTGTCATTTTTGTCATTTTTGTCATTTTTGTCATTTTTGTCATTTTTGTCATTTTTGTCATTTTTGTCATTTTTGTAATTTTTGTTATTTTTGTCATTTTTGTCATTTTTGTCATTTTTGTCATTTTTGTCATTTTTGTCATTTTTGTCATTTTTGTCATTTTTGTCATTTTTGTCATTTTTGTCATTTTTGTCATTTTTGTCATTTTTGTCATTTTTGTCATTTTTGTCATTTTTGTCATTTTTGTCATTTTTGTCATTTTTGTCATTTTTGTCATTTTTGTCATTTTTGTCATTTTTGTTATTTTTGTTATTTTTGTCATTTTTGTCATTTTTGTCATTTTTGTCATTTTTGTCATTTTTGTCATTTTTGTCATTTTTGTCATTTTTGTCATTTTTGTCATTTTTGTCATTTTTGTCATTTTTGTCATTTTTGTCATTTTTGTCATTTTTGTCATTTTTGTCATTTTTGTCATTTTTGTCATTTTTGTCATTTTTGTCATTTTTGTCATTTTTGTCATTTTTGTCATTTTTGTCATTTTTGTCATTTTTGTCATTTTTGTCATTTTTGTCATTTTTGTCATTTTTGTCATTTTTGTCATTTTTGTCATTTTTGTCATTTTTGTCATTTTTGTCATTTTTGTCATTTTTGTCATTTTTGTCATTTTTGTCATTTTTGTCATTTTTGTCATTTTTGTCATTTTTGTCATTTTTGTCATTTTTGTCATTTTTGTCATTTTTGTCATTTTTGTTATTTATGTCATTTTTGTCATTTTTGTCATTTTTGTCATTTTTGTCATTTTTGTCATTTTTGTCATTTTTGTCATTTTTGTCATTTTTGTCATTTTTGTCATTTTTGTCATTTTTGTCATTTTTGTCATTTTTGTCATTTTTGTCATTTTTGTCATTTTTGTCATTTTTGTCAGTTTTGTCAGTTTTGTCATTTTTGTCATTTTTGTCATTTTTGTCATTTTTGTCATTTTTGTCATTTTTGTCATTTTTGTCATTTTTGTCATTTTTGTCATTTTTGTCATTTTTGTCATTTTTGTCATTTTTGTCATTTTTGTCATTTTTGTCATTTTTGTCATTTTTGTCATTTTTGTCATTTTTGTCATTTTTGTCATTTTTGTCATTTTTGTCATTTTTGTCATTTTTGTCATTTTTGTCATTTTTGTCATTTTTGTCATTTTTGTCATTTTTGTCATTTTTGTCATTTTTGTCATTTTTGTCATTTTTGTCATTTTTGTCATTTTTGTCATTTTTGTCATTTTTGTCATTTTTGTCATTTTTGTCATTTTTGTCATTTTTGTCATTTTTGTCATTTTTGTCATTTTTGTCATTTTTGTCATTTTTGTCATTTTTGTCATTTTTGTCATTTTTGTCATTTTTGTCATTTTTGTCATTTTTGTCATTTTTGTCATTTTTGTCATTTTTGTCATTTTTGTCATTTTTGTCATTTTTGTCATTTTTGTCATTTTTGTCATTTTTGTCATTTTTGTCATTTTTGTCATTTTTGTCATTTTTGTCATTTTTGTCATTTTTGTCATTTTTGTCATTTTTGTCATTTTTGTCATTTTTGTCATTTTTGTCATTTTTGTCATTTTTGTCATTTTTGTCATTTTTGTCATTTTTGTCATTTTTGTCATTTTTGTCATTTTTGTCATTTTTGTCATTTTTGTCATTTTTGTCATTTTTGTCATTTTTGTCATTTTTGTCATTTTTGTCATTTTTGTCATTTTTGTCATTTTTGTCAGCTCCTGAAGACGAGAACTTATTGTTCCCGCTACTTATGACTCAGGGATGATTTCGGCTGTGGGTACGAAGTCCTTCAATAACTTTTTCCAAGGGATTGCAGTGGAGAGAGAATTATTTGCATTTGAAATGGTAATGATCAAAATTCCACAACTGCTTAACAAATTGCAACAATTTGCATCAATTAGCACATTTTCACTTTCTTTGAGCACCGGTTTCTCTCATTTTAACTTAAACCTTCTAATTTTCTCTAACAAACTGCAACAAATTACCACAAATTCAATCATTGGCTGCAAAATTTGTCTGATCATTAACGATGATTCTCCGTTCATCTCAGTTCCCTGACTTTTTCCGAGTGTAGTAGCAACACTTAATGTTGTTCTTTAGACTTTGTCTGGGCAATTTTTTGGCAAAAAAATTCAATGTCGAAATCGGTATCGAAATCACGATTTTGATAAAAAGTGTTTCTACGAGAAGCTGAAAAAACATATAAGGTTACTGACCTCTTTCTTAGACTATCCCCAGCAATCTTCTCTGGCCCTTATTTCGATTACATTTAGCAAAAAAATCAATCAATCCATCATCGTACTTAACGGTAGTTAACAAGGTTCGAAAAACAGTGTTCGGGCATGTGAGTTCCAATGTGGTTTACATGTAAAGTTACATTTTGATTTATAATTGTGAATTAGAAATTACTATCCAAGATTATCAGTAAAGAATTTTTCGTTCCACGATTTCGAAATTGTTGACAGCTTGTTATTATTTTCAAATTTTGTTCACCGACCTTGAAATTCCGCCGTAAATAGTGGCGACGTCACTTAGGGACCCTCCTTGCCCCGTCCACCACTGGCTCAGTTGGGTAAGTTGAGCAAGTGTGTTCCAATCTTGAACAAACGCCACACACTGCAAGTGACCACTCAACCGTCGCTCAGCTTAGCGCAAAGCCCTCAGCCAGCAGCAATGTCCAGTCAGTGTCCAACGACGAGTGAATCAGTTGGTTGAGGCTTTCATCCGCCCCAAGCCGTGCCAATCCATCATGGTCCGTAGTCGTTGACCAGACGCGGTCCAGACCACACCGCCGGCATTTCGAGAGTTTTCCGCGGGCGTTGTTTTCGAGTTTTGTTCCGATCACGCGGTCGCGACGACCTTTTTCCACAAACGATACAGTTTTGTTTATGTTCTAGTGTGGACCCAGGAGATTGATGGAATTAGGTGATGTACCGTTCTCTTCTGAAGTGTGTGGTGTGTTTGGAATAATTTGAATAGCAGGGTGTTGTTGATTCAATCAGCAGGCGGTTTTGTTATGTTTTCTGAACGGGGCCAGTGACAGAATTTTAATGGCTCGAGAGAATCGGATTGGGTTGTGCGAAAAATTGGGGGTTCGTAGCTTGTGAATAATTGATGTCACATTGTGTGCGTTCGATTTTCTGGAGTTGAATATCAGCGAAGGTTCAATAGCAGTGATGTGATTGATGCAACGCGATACAAGTTATATCGTTATGAAAGAGCATCGAGGAAAGGGTTATTTAATTTGAGATTTCCTGAAGATCGTTGATTGATAGTGAAACTGCAAAGTGGACAAGTGAAAAACGATGGAGGTTGTCACTTTCAACGCAGCCCGTCAATTATACTTGTGGGCAACAACAACAAGCTCAAGCAACAAGTTCACACTAATGGAACGCTTCGTTCCATCAAACAGCGACGAAATGCTAAACTGTCTCATACGCAACAGCAGCAGAAAATCCCGCCCTGTCGTATCTTGGTAAGTGCGGAGATCAACTGCGATAACTCATCTGGAGACTCGCAGATTACAAACGATAGCAACAATAATAATCGGGCGTCAGAGGGGGGAGATGTGACGAAAAAATTTACCAACAGCACCAGCAGTCAAGCCATCCGGTTGGCTTCCGGTGGTGCTGGAGGTAAAAACATCACTGGTCCCATAACATCCGGATCGATCCCGATCGGGGGCTCCGGCAATCACAAACCAGTTAATTTGACGCTATCGAAAATGTCACTGTTGTGGAATACGAGTGGCTGGCTGAGAATCTACTGCGGTCCGGATCGAAGTGCGGTGAGCTGTGAGGATCCGAGTCGGATGGTTCACGTAATTACGACCGCAACTACCCTGGACGTTGTGAAAGATATGGACCTGCCGATGGATTACACCCTGTGGGTAAGTTGAGCTTTATTGAGTCGAGCCTTCGTGCTACATTCTCCGGTTGGGGCAAAGGGGTGGGTTAGTAATTTGATTAAGGGCAACGATCTCGATGGCTTGCTTACAGTAGGTGAGTTGAATGGGGCTGGGCTGACGATAAGAACCCGTTTACGCACTTACTCTTCAATGAAATTGATCCCTCGTAATGGAGTAATAGGTGAGGTTGATATGGTTGCGGTTTTATTTTATTCGATATTGCATTACAACATGGGTATTGAGTTAACGTCAGAAATTGAAAGTCCATTGAAGAATTGTTCGGTTCAAAATAAATCAATTCTTTTTAATTAGTTTTGAGATGGGACCTTTAATCTTTTATTGACCAAAATAAATTCAGTTAGTTCACTTAAATTTTCAAAATTGAACAAATCCAGCTTTCACGGTAATTTCTATGAATCGTTATATTATCTTCATCACTGCAACCAAATCGTACCTTTATGAGTAGGTACGTTTCATAAATTCCGAAAGCAGGATAAAAATGCAAGATGATGGGGGGGGGGGGGGGGGGAGGGGGTTGTGGATAAAAATGTAAACTATAAAAAAAAATGACCTTTTAATGCCAATTCAGTAGGGAAGAATGGGGATACTTGATCCCTTTTCTAATTTTCATCATATCTTTTTTATAAGAAAATTTAGCAACTCGTCGTCTTTAGCATTTTCTGACAGCATGTTGTTTCAAATTTATATACTCCAAAAGTTAGAACGACACATGAACTCCCATATGAAATAGAAGCATTTTCGTGATACTAAAAAAATTGTGATATTTTTTTTAATCTAAAGGAGACTAGCTTCTTTACTAAAGGAGACTTGATCCTTAACTCAGGGTGCCCTGACCTAAGCAAAAAACTGGCAAAATTCAAAGAAAAATGATCCGTTGCCTATTTTTTGCCATATTAGTTTTGATTTCACAGTTTGTAAATATCAGGCAAAGAGAATTTCAAAACTTTGTTTACTCCCCTAGCTATGTAAACAATTTTTTCACTTTTTTAAGCTTGATAAATAAAATATTCGACTGATGGATATGGAATAATGTAAGTAGGAAGTAGGAAGACGTACAAACAATTGTATAATTCAATGCGCCTAAGGTTAGTTTTGAATCATATAATTAAAGTGTCAATAATACAATCCGATGTAAATGAACAGACACATGAACTGAACAAGATGCTGTCCTTTTAAATAAATTATATAGGTTATGTATTTAAAGGCCGAATGAACAGAATGTTTTGATTTTTTGCTTGCAATAGTGAAAGTTAACAAAAAAATAAACCAGTTTCCATAATAAATATCTATACATTTTCTTGAAAAATTTTCTGCTAAGAAGGTAAACTAGAGCAAGTGCAAACGTTCAACATTTACATAACATCTATAATTTATTTCTTCATCTTTAAATTGTTGGGCCCAATAAACAATCTGACTAAATGATTTCAACTTAAAAAAAAAAAATCACTGAAAAACACTGTACGGTTTGTTTACACACAATTCTATTACGTATACTTAACATGAAAAGTGTGTTTTTGTTTTTTTATTATAACTAAATACACAGAAGAGACTTTTGATCCGCTTTTATGTTGAAAAGTTTTGTTTTGATTGATATCCCAGTGAGTGGCAGCAGATTTTTTTTTATAAATTTTCAATATGACCTGAAAGTGTTGAAAATAATATTAACTCCTGTCATTTCACATGGTGGAACAAGTTAAAACGCGAATTTAAGCCATGAAACATCTAACTTTAAAGAATTTTCTCTCCAAAATGCTTCAGCATTGTGTGAGAAAGGTCGGAAAAGGGTATCCCGTGTGTTAAATTTGGAAGTGGATATTCAAAATTATTAAATGTCTTTGCTAATGAAGGTCTTTTGCCTAAAACAACATTCAGTAAAAGTGGAGAATCAAACATTACCTTATACTAGGGTTCCATCCGTCCCGCAAAAGCGGGACATGTCCCGCTTTTTTGTTGAATGTCCCGCTTTTTGTAGAATGTCCCGCTTTTTTGTTGAATGTCCCGCTGTCCCGCTTTTTCCTCAAAATGTCCCGCTTTTTTACTTGGAATTTTTTTCCAAAGTTAACTGATTAACACTGGAAAAAACAGCAACCACGAAATGATTTACTGTGGTAATTTCCATCGACCCAGGATCTACTGTGTTGATTTCCATGCTGCCTTGGAGCTTTCGGTGAGGTCGTCGAGAAATTCTTTAAAATTCTTCTTTTCTCAATATAAGCAACATTTTTCATAACTTATATATGACAGTACTGAATAACTCCATCTTAGAATTATAGTAAGATTCTGATTCAGTTAAGTGTTCTTGGAGCACGTTCAATCAATGTTTGAAGAAAATATTGTTTAAGTTGCTTCTAAATAATAATAGGTTATTGAATTATAGAGATTAATTATTTCTCCGGAATCTTAATTGAATTGCCTTATATTATACACCAGTCACCTTTTCAACTCAATTGTCCAGTATTTTAAGTTGGAAGTTTTCTTGAGTTTTCAAATTTTTAAACAAATTACCAAACAAACTAATGTTTATACAAATTACACAAAGGTTACACAAAGTCAAGGTTTTATATGCGGTATCAAATCCGCCATTTACATGTACGACTCGAAATATTTTCTCTCACATAACGTGTTAACCGTGGAAAATAACGATGCATCTGGCAAAAAACCGTGTAAATAGAAATCTTGTGAGAAAAACTGAGCAAAATCAATCCGTGTTAAAAATAGACCCTAGTGTACTTTCTATGAACAACTTTTTCTAATAGTATACGAATAACTTATAAGACTACACATTACGCTTTTTTAAGAGTTTCTTAAATGTCCCGCTTTTTTCGGTTGTGTCCCGCTTTTTTTGGTGAAATGTCCCGCTTTTTTCTCAAAGTATCTGGCAAGCCTACCTTATACTAGGCTTGCCAGATACTTTCAGAAAAAAGCGGGACACTGCCGAAAAAAGCAGGACACTTCCGAAAAAAGCGGGACCTTTTAAAAAATTCTTAAAAAAGAAGCTTAATTGTATAGCCAAACTTATACGTATACCATCAGCCAAAGTTATTCCTAGTAAGTACACTAAGGTTTTTTTTACACCCATTTATTTTGCTGTGTTTTTCTAACACGGCTTCTTTTTATACGTTTTTTTGCAATGCACGCGAATTAATACGTTGTTAGAGAGAGAAAATTTCAAGTCCTATATGTGAACGGCGAATTTGATACAACGTAAAAATATTTAAGTAATAACCAATACATTTCAAATTTGTTTTAAAAATTCGAAAACTCGAGAAAACTTCCATCATTGTATATTTTGGACAATTGAGTCTAAAAAGGTTGTGCATGATTAAAGGCAATTTTACTAAGATATGCAATTAGTTTATTTCTATCAATTCTTCAAAAAATGGAGTTTTGACAACATTTTCAGGAAATGTTTACCCAAATTGAATCTTAGATATTTCTTAAACAATAAGTCCAATCATTTTGCAGTTTTCAACAAAGTTCCCAAGTAAGTTTAAATCTTGAATATCAAATATGCTCTTTTTCAGCATTGTGTGAAATGTTATCGTTTTAAATTTCCAAAAATTGTAGAATTTAATATTTTTAAAGCGATGTATCTTTGAATATAGAATACCCAAAATTGGTAAATTTCAAAATTCCCACACGCCATATAACTAAAAGACACCAAAATCATCCACACTGAACCAAATTGGGCGATTAAATTTATAAGGTCATTCCAATAAATCTCACTATTCACAGTCAAATTTTAGCCACTAAATTATCCTTTAAAAGATATAGCAAAATACAATAAATTGTATCTGCTTCACTCACTTGGTGAAATGCATAGGGCAATCCAATAATTATTAAACCAAATTGGGCTATAACATTTATAGGGTCAATCTAATAGATCTTATCATTCAGTGTGTTATAGAAGCTAACGATAATTCCATTACAAAATATGGAAAAATCCAATGAATTTCAGAAGCTTGTTCTACCTAGGAAAACATATATAAAATTCCTATACATTCTATCATTCTAAAGTAAGTATACATGTTGGCGTGTCCGTTTCAGTTCTGTTTGGGGAACATAAATCAAGAAGAACGATCGTTTGTGTTGAGCCAGTAATTTTTTAGCCGGAAGATTTTACCAGTTGAGTGGCAGCGAAGAAAACTGAAAAACCATCGCTGTGATAAAAGCAAAATATTTATAAACGTAAGTTAGAAAAGTGGAACGGCTGAACGACTTGATGTTAATATTTTGATATCTATCCTAACAGATAAAACACGGGACTTAAAATGACGGCCTGCAGCGGAGAAATACAGATCCGGACTTCAGCTAGTACGCTCACGGTTCCATTCTTCGCCATGCAAGGTAATTCATATTTTTCCAAAAAAACATAATTCGTTTGAAACTAAATTCTGATTTTTTTTTTCAGGAAGAACATCAATCCTCCAGAACTGCAGCACCCGACCAGCGGAAACAGGATTTATGCGCCAGCTAGGATCAACATGCATCAGGCATTCAACCACATACCATAATCCACGAAAAGTGTTTGAAGTGCAGTGCAGTGTAACTTTATTTTTGGAAGATTTTTTAATATCTTGATGTGTTTCAATAAATGTTTTAACGAGATACATTTGGTTATTTATAAATAAGATGGGAAACAGAAATTAAATTACAGGCATATTTCATTGCAACGATGGAACCATTCATTACACTAGGTTAATTAATAAATCGTAATAATTTCGCTCTCTATAACATTCATTGAAAATTCTTATAAAATAAATCATTTATCTACTGATAAAAAGTATTGGATTTTCCTTTAGTGCGAAAGCACTAAAATTCCCAATAAACCTTATAGCCGGATTTTGTTCAGTGCAGACGCCAGAATCATTAGCACCAAAAATGCTGTTCCCTACTGAAATCATTTGGAAGCAAGCATTAAAGTTAAAATTTTCATTACATTGGTTGAACGTGATCCAAGTGAATCATAATATTACTGTAATTTTAGAGTTATTCAGTATTGTCTTATATAAACTATGAAAAATTCTGCTTTTTTTCAGAAAAAGGACGTATTTAACAGATTTTCCTTGTTGTATCAATGAATTTAAATTGACGCTAAAGTTTAATTTTGTTGATACTCACGGTTTTTCGGATCCCCTTAATAAATTCGTCCTTCTGGCCTGGGACGATTAGATTCCGGATTGCTGCCTACTGCTTCTGGGGGAAGAACCAAAACCACATTGTTTTGTTTTGGTTTCGTCTTCCTTTGGTCAGTTAATTCGCATACTGAGAACAATAGTCCTATTTGCCGCTGGTAGTGTTCGTGATATTATGTTGGTTGTTTCACCAACACTTATCAGTTTTGGGACAATCAACCTCAAAAACAACCATGTGTGCCCGTTTTTTGTACCGAGAGTTTTTGAGGTTAATTGTCCCGTCTCATCTGTACACGCTCAGCAAGTGTGCGTAAGAAATGTCAAAAACAACTCTACACGGTAATTTCAAATTATTCAGAGACTGATTTGTTTTGGTTCAGGAGTCGCATCATATATGAAGAGGAAAACAACTGAGTGAGAAACCTTCAAAATTTTGAGTTGTTTTCATCTAGCGAGTTTCAAATCCTGGGACTTAGCGAAGACGCACACTTTCTCGGGTAAAATAGATGAAAACAACTCAGAGCGTTTGAAAACAAAAGTTGTTGATCGGACGGAGACGGGTAAAATTTTAAAAACTTGTTTTTATTTATTTATATTTGAATATTTTAATCCTCTCTAGGTTGGTTTTAACTGGGTGTGGGACAGCTTTTCGCCACTGGAATAGGCGGAAGTACCGGCTAAACATGAGGTCTTTTCCTGCCGGGGAACAATAACCGTCGAAATCTTATCTCAACTGGGCGATGAGAATGAAGAAAAGTTTTGCGATAAAACGAGAGGAAATCGGCACCAAGGGTGACGAAGTCGCAGCTGCCAAAATACCCAAAATCGAAAAGACAGCACGCAAAAATGAACGCCTCCCAGGATTCGAGGAAAAGAAAAAAGTAGACAATAACAGAAAAACCGATGACTGAAGCACCAGCTGCTCCAGCGGCTCCAGCAAAACCACTCCCTAATTCAAGTAAGTAAATAAATTACCAAAAAAAATTTTTTCAATAAGTACGTAGTTTCAACCAATTTTTTTTCATTTCAGCAACAGCCAAGCCGAGATAAAGTTGGACAGTGTCTACTTTTCCTAATCCTTTTCCATAGGTAAATTCCTCTACTTGCAGGAGGGGAACGATAAACCAACAGAAAAAATGCTGGTTGCATCTCGACGACTCCGGCGAAAAATAATGCAACGTTAAATAAAAGTTTTTTATGTTTTTTAATTTGTTATAATTCATTCTTAATTTAACTTTTTTTCTTCAAAAAAATATTATCCCTTTCGGAACAGTGTCAAAAATTTATAAAACTCTGAGTTGTTTTGGCTCAGACTGTTCAAACGCCCATTTAAAATGCCTGATTGAAAACAACTCAGAATTCGCGAAAGCCCCTACAATTCATTTCTGAGTTTTGCCGTTCTAATCAAAATTTGAGTTTTCCCAGTTTTGGCGCATTTTGAATAGTTTTCCTTCAAATCTGAGTCAATGAGAATTAGAGTGTACAGCATTTGACAACCAATGATCATCGATGATGATGACAACAATACAAATGTTGTCAACATACACGATCAACTTAGAGCAAGTTCACTGGTTGAGATGGAGTTGGAAATTTCGAAGGTTTACATCACATCACAACACATTTGCCGTCCACCGGTGTTGGGAAAATCTGATATTCGAACAGTTTCGCGCTGCAAAATTTGTATCGTATAACACTTTTTGGCGGAGGGTGATAGAAAAACACGATGTTTTGCAACACCGAACCGAGTGATAGAGTCGGCGTTGCAATACAGTATTCGTGCATGAAACGTTTCGGTGCTGCCATCTAACTTATGCTCAAAACCTCAGTTGAGGGGAAAATAAAGGAAATTGAGCAATTTCAGGATTTAAACATAAAGTGATATTTTCTTTTTTTTTAAATCTTTTATCACTTGAATTGATACGAATTGCAATGAAGTTATTCAACTCTTTCAAACTTACAGCCAATTTTATTCATGCCCTTGCCAATCAAATACATTTTGAGGTGCAGAGATGCCAGATAGCTGGGTGAATAAATAAATTCTGCTTGTTTGTTTTGTTTGAGCGGTTTTCGGGAGTAGGAAATTGTTTCGTTTTTTTATTTGAAAAAGATATTTCGACGGAATGTCCGATAACAAGTTCGGAACGCCGCCTTTAATGGATCCATCATATTTAGAAAACGGAACCCTCGCTGTTAATTCGACAAGTGTCAATCAGATCAAACGTAGGCGTCGAATCGGGAGTAAAATTCAGCTTGTGTTTGAATTACCTATACTTTTTATACGTCACTTGCTTAATTATCACTTTGAAAATGATTTAGGAAGAGTTCAAAAACTTTATCAACTCGTGTAATCAAATGCACTCCAACTCAAAACTCCTAATCCTGCAGAATACAGTTTAATATTGGAATGCATTATAACTTAAACAATACTTGTTCATACATATAAATAATAAAATTTTCATATTGACACTAGGTACTATTTCAAGTTAATGATCAAGTAAAATGAATTTGTTTTCAATTTTCAAACGGTGAATTCAAAATAAAAAAGTCAATAAAATTACTGAAAAGCAAATTCACTTGGCATCGCTGGTTGCTTTCGATTTTATACCTTCGTATTCTATCACACCGGTGAACGGCCAACATTTTTGGTCTATATTTCACGATAGAAAAATTCCCATCTGTGCTACAGCTGTCAAAATTCCTACCACTTTTTCCCAACACCATTGGACTTGCTCTTAGCCAACACAGCATGTGGTTCAGAGTAACCCAGCAGTTGTTGGCAGTTTATTCTGAGAGGATATCTCAGAATCCGATAGGAAATAAGAACTGATTCTAAGTTCGGGAATCAGTTAGTTTTAAGCGACAAGATAATAATCGCTATAGAATTAAGTTATTGTATAAGGATTTGACGAAGGAAATAAATGATGTTTAACTCAATTCCAACACAAACGTGCTTTGTTTACTCATACTTCAACAAATTTTTTTATGTGGAAGTCAGTGAACTTTTCAAAAGTTTTTCAAGAAAAAAAGCGGGACATTTTGAGGAAAACCGGGAAGGCGGGACATTCAACAAAAAAGCGGGACATGTCCCGCTTTTGCGGAACGGATTTCAACCCTACCTTATACTGCAAAAAAAACTGGAGATATATCAATGAAATTTGATAAAACAACAGGAACACGTCATATATTCATTTCAAAGCCTTTACACCAGTGTTCCGAATATCACTCATTTTCAATGAATGTTTCTGATTGCACTTCGCACCTGAACGTAGAACGGTCGGGTTTCGTTATTGATTGCTACTGGACCTACCCGATCATCGATCGTTCAATTCATCGCTAAATACAGATCACCTCGTACGATGCTTGCTGTCAAAACAGTGCAGCACCATCATCAAATTGGAATCTCACCAATGCGCAATGCATATGGCGAATCTTGTTGGTCTTCGATCAGGAGTGAATGGATCAGGCAGTGAGTGAGTGATACATGAAGCCGATCATTAGCGTATTTTGTTTGATTTGATATATAGCAAATTAATAAATTTATTTGTTGTTATAACGTTTTTTAACATCAGTATGATCAAAATCAAATTGAAGTTGTGTTTGTGAGGGAAAGATGTTCACTTTCGCCATGTTTTTCAAATTTTACAAGTTCTTTTATTAAACTGTCGTCCGTCACGTTAAAACTACTGAGAATTTATGGTGTCCCGCACAACTGTTTGATTTTTCTCGTCCTGCAAAAAATAATTTTGAATTTCATATAATTCAGGCAGATACTGAGTGAGCTACATTCAGAATGGATCAGTTTGTATCTCACTCTTCTCCGATATGCGATGTTTGCTAAACCGATGATTCTGAATGATGCGACTCGGTTTGCATAGCTGATAGGAGCGCTGATCGAGATTGCATACCAGCCAGGCGAAGCAGTTGCGAGAGGCGCTATCCCATTATACAATCTGAATGTTTCCAACAGGAAACGCATCCTGAGTGTTTGTTTTGATTGATTTTCGGAAGACTGCTTTACACTATGTTACACATCTATGAATAAGTTCATAAAAAGCATTGTGTTTTCACTTGCCTCAGTAAACGGGACAAATTTTAACTTAGAAATATATTTTTGTCAACATTTGCATATTTTACATTCAACAAGAGTTTGTTGAGAACAGATTAAGTTATGCAACAAACGAAAATTGTTTTGTTTTAAAGATTTACATATTTTTCATAGATTTATATAGAAGTTCAACTATGGCAAAATCCGTTTGCACCTGCCCTAACTTGGGTATCTGAATTGAATTTGAGATTAAAATTAGAAAATAGAAGCAAAAGAAACTTTGAAAACTGTTACTCTTTTCGGCGCAAAAATCATCATTTTAAGGTTTTGTGTGATCTTTACATGAAAATTTTTAGAAAACATTCATACCACCGTCGGAGCATGAACAGATTTTTTTTCGATCAATTCAATTTTCGAAAATCGGCTTATCTGCTTATTAGTTTAAATCTGGATAGGTTTTAAAAGGACCCTCAGCACAAAAAATGAGGAAATTACTGTGATTCAGTCGAATAACAAAATTTGAACATAGTTTTAGCTCTTTTAAAAACCATTATTTTTCTAGATCCATTGGGTAACAGCTTATCCATATGAATTAAATTTGCACTGTTTGCTTAAATAAATAAACATATAGTAATTTGCATTATAAAAAGTCGTCCGATTTCATACCATTACACAAACAGAGTGAAAGTTTCAGATCTTGAAAAACAAATCTAGAGATCAATTTTAAGAAAATATTATTAAATAATCTTTGAACTAAAATTCAAAATTCCAGTTGCGGTTCTCTTTTTAAAGCGTTTGTTTCTAAATTATGTTAAAATTTGGTCTGAAATGCTGTCTAAATTAATCTATAAGCTATGAAATAGAATTGACTTTGATTGGATTAGAACTTCACTTTTTCTGAAATAAAATTTCATTTTATCCAGTAAGTATTTACCTTCACTTTTATTTCTTACTTCCACAGATTCAAATCGGCGGTTCCAAAGCGCGCCGACTGGAGGAGAACGAGTACCCATTGCTGGTGCAGGAGGAATTCCTCAAATCTCTGGGCTATTTGGACGAATCCCGCCGCGCACGACTGGGAATCGACCCGGAGCTGAAACATCTGATCCGGTTCTACATCGGACCGGCCGAGATCCCAATGTGCAAGGGCGTTCTGCGATCGGGAACGGTTGAAGTGCTCAAAGGTCTGGTGTTTCCCCAGTGGCGCAAACGCTATTTGGCTATCGTTGGAACCCGATTGGTTGTGTTTCCAGGTAGGATGTTGGAAAATTGGTGGGACCACGATCTCCAATTGTTTTGTCTGTTTTGTTTATTTTCTTCTTCACAGCAAGCTCCGGTATGTCACCGGAAGTGTACGAACTGGCCGGGGCAGAAATTTACGAGCATCCACCCGGTTACAATCGACTGATCATCAAAATTGTGCCAAAGTCAGCGGAGCTCAATGGGACAAAAGAAAGTCTAAATCGATTCGTCGAGGGTGCCGGCAGCAACTTAAACCAACAGCTTCAGCAAGCTAATTCCGGCGGTGACCATTCCGCCAATCAGAATAACGAAACCGTACTTTTCCTGGGCTTTGAGGAATCTTGGGAACGGGATCAGTGGAGCGATTGGCTTTCCGAGGTAAGAATGATGGGGCAACAATTAGGCAGTCAACGTAAATAGAGAAACCCTGGCGGGTAATTTGCTTAACCGGTACGGTGCTGCTTGGTGGCGCAATTGTTGGACGATTTCCATCGAGTTAGAGCACGACCAATCGGGTCCAAATACCTAATACAAATAAAAACTATGGCGAACGAATTTCTTACCGGAATCACTGAACCGTGGAAGGGGCGATTTTATGTAGATTCAAAGCTCTATTTGCGAGGTATGGTTTGGAAAATTCTGCCGTTTTAAACAGCCAAGTTTGTAGGTAAAGCTATATTTCATCCGAGATGAGTCTGGCAGATTTCGCCGGGTTGATATTGCACTTGTCCAGACCATCATCCGTAAGGTATTGCTCGCTGCACGCCATTCGACAATGCCTTCCGTAGCGTGAAGAAATTGACCGCTTCAGCAACAACGATGGCGTAAATTATGTTTTAATGATTCCATTGGAAATGGTCATCTCCGGTCCCTATTCTCATGTTTGCGAAAGATTTTGTTGATAGATGTAGCCATACTTATCATAATATAACAAGTTCACATTTGGTAGGATCTTCAATTGAGAAACGTTACAGAGGTTAAATTGCCACATTATTATGAGCCTCAGCTTAGCGGTAAATACCTATGGTAGCATAATCTTTTTACGCAAAAGTTCATTACCATATGGTGCGCAACGAAGCTGGAAATGAAGCACACAGTAGGTAGGTATCTTTCATTGTGTCATTCGGTCAAAAACCGTATAGGCAGATTTCGGGTCGGGTCACAACTGCCGAATTCAATGCCAATGGCGCTTGTGGAGCACGAAATTTGCGGTTGTGATCACAGAACCGTATCACAACAAACACTAACTTTAAACAGCACTTAGTTGCTTCACATTTTCTTAAAACTCGTGTTTTACTTATGGTAGGATAAGTGTGCCTTACTTCGCTTTATTTTGTCATGGATTTTTACTTTTCTTATCAATAAGCTAAATTCTTAGTTCATAGATATAAAATTGCTTGGTTTTAAAGTTCCGAATTCTTTTCTCGACTATGTGGGTATTTGAAATTATCATTTTATGCTTTAAATTATAAAAAATCACATATTTTTAAGTTGGTCAGTGTTCTTTATTCGGCACTGCTTTCACTAAATTTTTGCTCGAATTTTATAATGTACCATTTGATTTTGACCACTTGTTTCAGTATTTTGCGAATAATTTTTTGGTCAAAATTTATGTCTCCATTTTGTCAATACTTTGGCCATCTTTAACAGTGTAATCCAGGTCACCCGGAAGCGTTTTACAATCAAAATTTGCAATAAATAGCATAGCATGGGGTGACTACACAAATCTTGCATTGACTGATACAAGAGGTTGATGGTTGAGGTTTATGATGCCAAAATAAGTAGGGTAATTTGCCAATCGTTGCACAGCTAAGCACATGACTTTGGTTTTTATGCTGCTGTATTTTAGTAATTTCAATCGAATTCACTTGATTTTTTTCGATTGTACTCATACAGCATTGTTGAACAAGATACAAAAATTCGAGGGTTCGAAAAAAGTGACATAAAAATCTATAAAATCATTTAAAAAAGCTTGTCTGTGCCCAATAGTTGCACAGGCAAATTGTATGTCTTACCTAATGTTGTCCGATTTTTTTCCAATGGTTGCACATTTTAAAAACCTTTCTGCTGATATTTGTTACGGATGCTTATTATGAGAACTTTTATTTCAAATGCAATTCAATTTTGAGACGGTCTCTTTGGAGGGGAGGTTCCATATAAACCGTCCAACGCACAATGAGAAAATTCGCCTTAATCCCCTCAAATTTTGTCACCGCGGATTTAGCTTTGAGCGCAATGACTCAATATCAAAAGAACAGTTTTTAATTTCACTCCATTTTTCCCTTTCTCCAATCACCCCTATTTATTATTGGCTCATCTTTTCATTGCGCAAACCATTTGATAACTACATAATAATCATAACCATTCCCTGAATAATTTTCATTATTGACTTTTGTCATAGATATGATTTTATAAAATAATTGCTTAAGGATGTCGATAGATTTTTACATCATGAAAATAAATTTAAAGGATTCAATCACAACCAAAAAAGTCGCGAATGCCATAAAGATGGTAAACGACTATAATCGAAACAAAAAAAATCACAACCAAAGAATTTATCTTTTCAAAAAGTTAATTAATTAAAATATCTTTTTCATGAAAGTGGGATTATTTGTAACCTCTGTAGCATTCCATCAATCTTCAAGAAACAATCACAACACATTAAAATGTTTCAAACAATTTTTCGGCTAAAAAACTGTTTTAATCAAATTAGATTTCACAAAGTTATAACTGTTAATTTTTCTGGATAATCAGGGCCAAATAAAGCTTCACTCAGATGTCTCCGGTCTACCTAATCCCACGGCAGGTTTAAATGTCTGAGAAAAAAATTGCACATAAAATAAGTTATACTTCGGGTCTTCTAACCTTCGACTTCCATTTTTTGGGATTAAGGTTCGAGGTTTTCCTGCTGTATAATATTTTGAAAATATTGTTATCAAAATCAAGGGGTTCGCTGTTGACACAAAATACAATTTTTTATGATTTGTCGTCTCGATATTTGAAAAACAGGGTTTTTTTCAGAACAACTTTTAGATTCTTTGCATAAAATGTGAGTTTATGGTCGGGATAAAAAAATTCAAATTAAATCAGATAAAAAATAGTCCCTATAAATAAACCAAAGCGGTTAAATGGACTTTCACGCTTTTCAGATTTTGCAAGTTGCCCGACTTTTATACATACAACGAGTCAACTAGTTTAATATTCTTAAAACTTCAGTTTTAAGATTTGAAGATAGAAAAAACATATTTATGGAAATATGAAGTGTCTTAGAATAAAGGTTGAATTATCAAAATCAACATGGAGTGCATAAAATATGAAAATTCCGAGCGGAAAATAGTTAATTAGAGCACAGAAATAACCAAAAAATACTGGTTAAATGTAAATATTAGAGATGTACCGAATATTCGGTCGGCCGAATATTAAAAACGATTTAAAAACTACCTTTTTTTGAAAATTTTTAGATATTGAAAAAATTTAAAATGAACATAAATTTTTGATTAATCCCTAGATACGATTGCTGCTGCTGCGGTTCAAAAAAAAAAAAAAAATGAAATTTCACTTTCCTTTCTTTTTTGTCTGTTTCACGCCAAGATTTTGTTCAGATTTGCTCTTTTTTTTTACAAATTTTTGCTTAAAATCGCCTTGAATTGCCCGACCGTACGGTAGAAAGTATGTTATGCTTAAGGTTAAAGATCGTTGTTCTATTAAACATCAATTTAACTATTTTGAAGATATTTTGCTCAAATTCTAATCAAAGTTTTGCCTGTTTAAAAAAATTCAAGGTTTTTCACGCGACCCCCGACCATTCTAGTAAGAGAGACCCCTACTTGGAAAAGATCTTGTATGTAATAAATCATCTGGTTTTATCATCCGAATGAAAATCATCAACTCATTAACATGAGGGACATTAAGATAGAAGTAATAGAAGGGCATTGAAATAATAGCTTTTGTATATTCATTAAAAACTCGACAGAATATTCGACCGAATATTCGTTTGGCCGAATAGTTGAAAAAGTCAATATCCGGTATTCGGCCGTTGGCCGAATACCACTATTCGGTACATCTCTAGTAAATATCCGCTTATTTAGCAAAAAAACATGTCATATTTAAACACAATTCAAGTTTTTTTTCCAGTCGCTTGTAATCAATAAACGTGTACATTTTTGTATAGAAATTTGTATGGAAGAAAAAAATGTATGCGTATAAAATCATCCAGGAAATTTGAAAAAGCTTGCAATGAAGTTTGTCTTTAATCAAGGCCGTGCGACCGGGGGGGGGGGGGGGGGGGTTTTAGGGGTTTAACCCTCCCCATGGAGATTTTTTCCAAGTAAATTTTTTGCAGTTCAAGAAAGGATTTGACCGTACATGTTAGAAAATTTTCTCGCCTCCGGCGGAATTTAATTCTAAATCACTCAAGGCCTAAAACATTTCATTTTAAGACGTTTCCAAATTGATACTTATTTTTAATTGTATATTTCAGTTTGTAATTCAATATACCATCTGTATTGAAACTCAAATCTTGACACAAAACATGGGTTGTATTTAGAATGGGTTTTTATTAAGAAGTGTAACCAACCAAATTCAGGATTTGAAGCTAATAAAACTCACTCATCAAATACTTATTTTACATATCAACAAATTGGTAGAAATGTGACAGGCTTTTAATACTTACGATAGTCATCAGAATTAGCAAAAAAAAAAAAACTTTCACTTCAATTTTATTATTAATCACTTTTAATAAAAAAAAATGGTCATCACAAATTTCCTGCGAATTATAAATATTCTTCAAGAAACAATTTTTAGCTTCAATTTTATTTTGTGTTTTTTGTTCTTCTAATACTGAACATTCAAAGGGTTTTTTTTATGAATTACACAATGTCACAAAATTCACATCTTTCCGAAGTGCAAAGAACTCTATAGCTGATTTTCATTAAATTAATTAAATCGAAATATGCAGTTATTGTTTTTTCTTCTATCAGCTTTTCTTTTTTTATGTACATAAGTTTTACATGTGTAAAAATCATTTAAGAATAATCGGAATTTTTTAGACAAAACTTTAAAACTGTACAAAAAAACCAATAAAGGTTTAAATTTAATCATCAACTTTTTCTAAAACTATAAGTTATTTTGACTTCTGTGAAAAAATGTTGATAATTTTTCTGTTTTAAAGGGAATTTCAACAAATTTTCAACAAAAGTTAAATTTTAGATATTTTTAAAGTAAAAATTAAATAATTTTGCAGGCTGCAACAAAAAAGTTTAATTCTATGAAACCTTTGTATTGTTATGATATTTCTCCAATTTTTAAAAACTGTCAAATTTTTGGTTTGAGATTATTCATCATCATCATGATCAATATATTTTTCCTTCTTAGTCAAATGAAGTAAACAAATCCAGAGTCATCTTTTGTTCTTTCATGTAGATTTGTTAGTTAATCAGTTATCAATGATTAATTTCAATCAACACTGATTCATTTTTAAACTTATAAACTCTATATAACTCAAACTATTTACAAAATCTATGTAAAGATTCAGGAAATTTAGTAAATTTCAGGAAAATTCTAATTCTACCAAATTATCAAAGGCATAAAGTGCTGTTTTCTTTAGCTATCAATTGAATTCTAGGAATTAATTTTCGAAGTCGTAAGAAGTTTTATTGAAAAAATTTCTTCTTAAAAGCTAACCTTCTTGATTTTTATATTTTGTTCGAATTTTAAAATAACTTCACCGAATTTTATTGTATGTATGTTGTATGTTGATAATCCACCATGGGTGCACGGATTCACCGCAGTTTGACCAAAGCATGGAATCATATGCATTATTCAGATAACTTGACAAATTTCAAATGCAGTATACACCATACCCGGCACCATGGCTTCGTGTGAATTGTTATGTAGTGTATGTATTACGTGTAACTGTTAGTATTATTTGAATGAATGAATCAATCAGGTGCGCAACCAGTCAAAAATTTATAGCATTTTATGTTATAAATTTACGACAGGTATTCCGGCATCCGTGTATATACCTGGCCAGCTGGCAACTGATTAATCAATCTTATATAGTCATTTATATCTTTTATAGTTTTTTTTATATATTTTATATGAACATATCTTACCATTTGTGAAAGCCCATCTTACCAGAGCATGAAACCTCACCACTACCATTATTCTTCCTTTATCAGCATATATCATTACATTAATCATCGCATTAATTGTGCACTGAAAATGCTTGCCAATGGCAAGTTGCCATCTAATTAGGTGAATACTTTCGTTTACTCCACACTAATTCCCAAACCAACCACATATGAATTTCGCAACATATGGTGACATTTCTTCTAAAAAACCATCACCCTTCCATTGGACGTTGTCAAATGCATCACATACCCACTGCCAGATTAGCTTCGATCTTGATAACTTCACCGAATTTTATTGTATAGTTTTATTTTTATAAATTATCAAATAAATTGTGGGAGAACGATTTTAGTTTTTTGAGATATTTAATGATAAGTTTCTTTTTGTTTTGTAATTCTGAATTTTTGTTTTCTGAAAACAAAATATTCATTGATTTTTATTAAGAAAAACACAATTTCGACGTTTTGTCCTTGTCAGGACTCAGTATTTTGATTGGCAGCGAAAAAATATTTAGAGCTTGAAATTCTAAACTATTTGATATGCATTTTAAAGTTTACAAACGTTTCACGTATTTTTGGTATTTTCAATCATCTTTTTTGAATCAATCATGATTTTTTAGTAAATCTATGAAACATTTAAAAAATGATTACAAGTAGCAAATTTGAAGCAAAATTTCAATGTTTTTGAAATGCTTTATTTTTTTTTAAATATTTAGAACAAAACACATTATTTTGAATATTTTTTTATTGACTTACCGGATTTTTTGCGCATTTTTGGTGTTGTTATTGTTTCAAGCTCGATTTGAATTTCGAAAACCCCCCCCCCCCCCCATGGACGGGCCCTTCACATGGGCCTGTCTTTGATTATTGATTTTGCTTATTTTCAAGCTTCATTTTTTGACAACATGAGAAGAAGCGAAGTGCTTCATGAAAAAAGTTGAAACCATTTCAAAACAAGAATCGGAATCCATTGAAAAGTATTGTATAATTGTAGGCTTTGCTTGCTGGAGCTTTTAATTATTTCATTACATGTTTTGCGAAGGTTTTATAAAATAACAAACTCATTGGCTATTCAAAGCAGTTAATTGCGCTTTTTTATTTTCATCGTACGGTTGAATAGCTTTCAAATTAGCAATTAAGAACACACAATTTTTAAAATATTTATTTTGAATGACATCGAATATAAATTCTGCGGTACAAGTTTAGTTTGGTTTTTGTTCTCATGAAATGTATTGAAAGAGCAAAGAAGTATTTAAAATATCAAAAAATTAAGTTTTTCAAATTTTTAGTATATCGCTGGTGATTTTTGAATGAAAATTTTCATTTCCCGTACAAACCTCCTTACAAAATCAAAACACATCGCTCTAATTCAGGACTCAATAAAAATTCAAAAATTCAAAAAATTTTATTGCAATTTTTGGCAATTTAAGACAACCAAACAAAGTTTTTGGAGGTATACAAATTGAAAAATTGGAAATTTCCATACAAATCTTACAGCGGGGAGGCAGGAGGAGATTAAGCGGACCAATTGTTGCAAAATTCGATCTTTTCTCTGGTTATGTATGAATCGTAATTTTTCTCCAGAACCATGGTGTTAAAATAGTCCTATAAAAGTTTCGTAAAGAAAACGAATTCGAAAATATTTTTGATCTGAAGTAAAACCTTCTACGGTAAGAAGGATTCTTAAGATTTTGTTTAACAAATAGCACAAAAACTGCGCGAAAAAAACAAGACAATTCAAATCTGTTGTTAGATGCATATTTCAATTTCGTAAAAAGACTTATTTCATCAGTAAACATTCCAATCAACATGATTCAGGTTAATTTTTTGGGAAAATGTTTAAAAACAGCTGAAATATTGACAATTAAAGTCATTCTGTGCAACAATGGGTAAGGGGACAATGATTGGCAAATCACCCTACCTGGATTTAGTTCTTATTTCAAGTGTTACTTTTGAAAATCAGTGTTGTACATGCGACAAGTCAATGTAGTCATGGTAAAGAAGATCTGAAATAGCAAAATAGCAAACTCTTTAGGTACAGAGAACTCATTCGACCCAGGAAGCTGTTTCAGAAGGGATCTGGAAAGGTACAATTTAGGAAATACGACTCGACAGATAGGATTGAAAAGTTTAAACATAAAACAATCTCACCAAAATCCATCATCAGCCGGCAATGACTTCACACTATTCTTATCCCCGGAAGCGCGTTGTTCGTGATGGACTCATCGGGTTCATCACATTTCATAACTATTAGAGCAAGTTCACTGGTGTTGGGAAAAAGTGGTAGAAATTTTGTCACTTTTTACACATTTTGAAAATTTTGCCATGCAAAATTTTGCCATGCAAAATTTTGCCATGCAAAAACATTTTCAAGATCTGTAGCCTTCAAGTTTTAACAACACGTGTTGTAGTTTCGCATGCTGTGATGCAAAAATAGCAATATTTCTATCACATACGGCTGAAAAAGAAACAGTGCTATAAAAATACAACGCCCAAAGATCTTAAAAACATTTTTACACGATAAAACTTTCAAATGTCAAAATTTCTACCACTTTTTCCCAACACCAGTGAACTTGCTCTCCGGCACAAATTAAACTTTTTAATTTATGGTTCAAGATTCTTAAAAATTTGGCAGCCGAAAGAAAACAACTGTCATTGACGACCACAGCCTACCAAGTCACCTGTTGTACAAACCATTCTTGGGCAAAAAAAATTGTTGCTTAATTTTTTACTAAACACCAATCGGATAATTTCATTTTCTGATATTTACTCAGACTGATGCTTTGACGAAAACTTTAGAAAAAAAAGCTGAAACAAGTAGGATGAAAATCATAAAACAAAACGGTTATGAAAAAAAAGTTTTGCAAGAAAGCTGATTCGGTTCGTTAGCACGATGAACGATTTCGCCTCTTCTAGGTATGCACTTTATTAAGAGTGAATCATTCTCCTCTACTGGAATAGGTCCAAAGGAGAGGTCACGCACCTCGGATCATGCACAATGAATATATTTCCTCCTCCACCGGGAAAAGAAAGGGAAAAGAGACTTATTTCTGTGCACCAGCCAGCAAAGACAAATCATAATTGTAAATGATGGCTTCTGAATAGCTGCGGTTATTTTTTCTACCTACCAAACAGAGTCTCGACCGAGAGCCATTGAAATCGTCAAAAGATACAATCGGTTTCAAATTGTGTCCTTGTGTGAATCGCAATCGAATTAAAGGGCTGTTAAACGGAATGAAAATTCTGCTTCAGCCAGTTGGTAGACTGTGAGCACAGACATGGGCCGACGGCAGTAAACCAACCGAAAATGTTGGTTGGTTTCTTTGGTCTTCAATACATCTTTTTTTTTTAAAGTTTCATAATTGCTCAACGGAAATCGACGAACCGTGGAAAACTCGAACTGTATGCTATCCATCTATCATCATCATCTTAGGGGGACAGCCAACTTTTATGAACTTTAAAACTGAACTGAAAGTTCAAAATTAAAGATATTTGTGAATACAGTAGTTTTTCGATTTTATCACGGTCAAAAAAAATTTCACCGTGAATTTGGCGGAACCGTGAATTTGGCGAAACTAAAAATTAAAGTAAAAAAAGTGTTTTTATTGCCTTTAATCAATAATTTATTATGTTTAAAGTAGTGGAAACGTTTTGTATCAATAAATTTGATCATAAGATGTAAATATCAAATACTACTAAACAAAAAGGATCGATTTCAGTTTAAAGTATTCTTCTGTAAAGCAATTTTTAGATTTTTTCTTGAAATGAAACCATGTAGAATCTCCATTTGATAGTCTTTATCTTATTACAGTGAATTTTTTTAGTTTTTATGAAATTTTAACAGTCGTTATCTCTTATTTCGCTTTGATAAAGAGTTCAAAGATGTATTGAAAAATTATCGTCTGCAAATTTCAAATTTCAATATTTCAATCTTCAGACCTTTGAATTACTAAAAAGTTTACCTTTTCGAAAAATATTTTGAAACTTGCTCAACTTAGACTTTTAAAGTGTGTTTCTCGAAATTTTTTTATGGGCAGATAATCCTTTGTTTTTCATATGTAGAAAAACAGAAATCTTAGTCCTATATATATATATTCTAAGGCAAAGCTAGTAGAATTTCATTTTGATCTTCCAAAATTATCCACTCAGACAAAACTAAAGGCTGTCAAATCAGGATTGCGCACGCCACCCTTTTAAATAAACAAATTCAACAAAAAATCAGAGAAATTTATTTCTTTTCAAAACCGCTTAAATTCACCCACATTTTTATAGGATTCGCATTACCAAAAAAGTTTACTACTAACCTAACCTAACGCAAACAACAACACTAGTATTAGCGTAACGTTAAAATACTTATGTCGATTATTACAAGTGTTTTTAAAATCCAAATGACGATTTTAAACACTATACAGTTGAAATAAGCAGTTCAATGGCATTTTCATATTATTGAATACGTATATAACATAAATTAAACCATGAAAAATATCATAAACAAAGACGCTCTACGCTTTTGAGCGAAAATTTAATCCTGGAAATGGTTTCTGAATGATTTCTTTAAAAGCGTGATAAAATCAAAACAATAACCGTGATAAAATCGAGCGTGAATTTGGCAAGTATTGATAAAATCGAGCAGTGATAAAATCGAGGAACTACTGTACTTTAATTTGTTTATATCATTTATAGCAAGGTTCTCTACAGTATCATTTTCATGAATCTTGAAATATGATTTAAAAGATGAGCTGCACGTCTGAATTGAAATTGCTGCCGAGATCACTGTCAAATTTATCCTTTTCAAATCTTGAACAAAACAAAACAAAACATCACTTTTAAAATGCCTGCGCATCTTATTTAAGCTTAAATTGGTACCGTAAACCGCGGTAACATTGATCACCGGGTTAACTTTGATCAACATGAAATTATTCCTCATAATCATCAATAACTAAGTCTAAAGTTAAAATATCTCAGAACATTTTCTACGTTCAAAAACCTATCAGTTAAGTTTAGAGTAGAGTGGAGTACAGTTGAGATGAGAAGAGTAGAGTAGACAAGAGTAGAGTAGAGTAGAGTAGAGTGGAGTAGAGTAGAGTACAGTAGAGTAGAGTAAAGTAGAGTAGAGTAGAGTAGAGTAGAATAGTGTAGAGTAGAGTAGAGTAGAGTAGAGTAGAGTAGAGCAGAGTAGAGTAGAGTAGAGTAGAGTAGAGTAGAGTAGAGTAGAGTAGAGTAGAGTAGAGCAGAGCAGAGGAGAGGAGAGGAGAGGAGAGGAAAGGAGAGTAGAGTGGTGTTGAGTAAAGCAGAGAAGAGTCGAGTAAAGCAGTGTAGTTAAATGTATTGTAGGGTGCATTGGAGAAGAGTAGAGTAGAATTAGGTAGATTAGAGTAGAGTAGACTATAAAAGTGTTTAGTGTAGAGTAGAGTAGAGTAGAGTAGAGTAGAGTAGAGTAGAGTAGAGTAGAGTAGAGTAGAGTAGAGTAGAGTAGAGTAGAGTAGAGTAGAGTAGAGTAGAGTAGAGTAGAGTAGAGTAGAGTAGAGTAGAGTAGAGTAGAGGAGAGGAGAGGAGAGGAGAGTAGGGGAGAGGAGAGGAGAGTAAAGTAGTGTTGAGTAAAGTAGAGTAGAGTCGAGTAAAGCAGTGTAGTGTAGTGCATTGTAGGGTACATTGGAGAAGAGCAGAGTAGAATTAAGTAGATTAGAGTAGAGTAGACTATAATAGTGTAGAGTAGAGTAGGGTTGATTAGAATAGAGTAGAGTAGAGTAGAGTTAAGTAGAGTAGAGAAAAGTAGAGTAGAGCAGAATAGAGTAGAGTAGAGTTGAGTAGAGTTGAGTAGAGTAGAGTGGAGTAGAGTAGAGTAGTGTAGTGTTAAGTAAAGTAGAGTAGAGTAGAGTAGAGTAGAGTAGAGTAGAGTAGAGTAGAGTAGATTTCAAGATCTCAAAACAAATTTGATAAAGTTTTCTTATGGATGAACTGCCTCCATAATATGGCTAACTTAACTTTTGTTTTATTCCATTAAATTATAAAAGACATGGATTTTCAGCTTTGTCGTATGAAAGTTATCAGTTTCTAGCATTTGAAATAAAATTATATGGAAATATTGCCAGAAAAACAGAAATTTTGCCCGAAAGGCGTTTTTAAATTTAGTTCGGCATTTTAGACAACAGTTATAATGAAATCGTTTTCTCGAAAACTGAAGAAAATTTCAATATTAAAATTACTCCAATGTAAAGAAAATAGATTCCTGCTCATGTGTACATAGCTTTTGTACACAGATTCGATGTAATATTTGATTAAATCAATATTCTTCTCCCTTTTTCCCCCTCCTAAAACACCAAAACAGATACCTTATTCAAAATCTAACAAATATTCTACAGAATGTTTTATTAATACCATGTGAGACAGAAGAGAGAACCCATATTTCGTTGTAGGACATTTGTCGATTTTGTTTTGATGCTCAACGAATAACGAACAGCTTCATATTTTCGTTCCCTACTTAGGCTCTCAACTGTGGCACTTTAGTAGCAAACACATACGCGTAGGAACAGCAAAATTTGTCTCAACAAAATCGACGTTGACAATTGCAAGTCTTATTGATGGGAGACAGAGGGTAGTCGTTATGCGGAAATTGTACAAGCCTCCATGGTTCGGGTGTTTGAAGGCACCTCGAGGCATTTCGGCCGTACTTGAGCTTACCAGAAGCATAAATCCACATTGAATTAGTCCGTACGGGCGCATGGCAGATTCTCCAATTTGTCGCATGCTTCTGTGCCTCTAATGTGCTATATGTGCGCAAACCCGTGGCAAAACCCAAATGGCAGCCGGAGTGGCATTGCGCCAATTTTGCGCCCAGAGAGCGAGACATCATCAGCAAGGAACTACCTACATATTTAGCTATCCATGTGGGGGGCGCCTCAACTGTCATGTTAACAGTTTGGAGGTACTTTCCCTTACCTTGGGTTTGGTAGAGTGAGATTTGCTAACCTCGAAACGGGTGCTTTCGGGCTTTCGGTTGCTTAGTCCTACAATGGAAGCGGAACTGTCAGTATCTTGGCAGGCGTCGTTGGCCTTTCGGGCACGGAAGTGATCCGCTCTTATTTTCGGGGTTTAACAACAACAACTGGTGGTCAAATGATAAAATGGTGCTTAACAAGTGCATCATCAAAACAAGTGAGGAGGGTACC
The DNA here is from genome assembly GCF_029784155.1 of Uranotaenia lowii. Classification (NCBI taxonomy): domain Eukaryota; kingdom Metazoa; phylum Arthropoda; class Insecta; order Diptera; family Culicidae; genus Uranotaenia; species Uranotaenia lowii. The sequence continues at coordinate 44,911,402 of NC_073692.1, read as the reverse complement.
AATAGCATAAAGTCCAACAAAAGTCGCGTAACATTCTCCGATATGGAAACGATCGAGCTCGACTCGTTGGAAATCGATTTCAATGATATTGACGAAACTAAAAGCCTAGAAGAAGATGTCAGTGATTCGGAGTTCGATAACAATAAAAATTGTGCGAGTACAAAAATTGTCATAAATTCGTTCCAGGTTAAAACCGATGGCAGCAGTAGTGAAAGTAGTAACACCAAACGTGTAGATCTTGGTGATTCCGGGCTACAACAAATCCCGGAAATATTCTTGCAGTCTTCGGGAAATGTCGAGGAGCTGCTGGCGGGGAAGAATAAATTGCAGGAGCTAGCCCTGAGGGCTTTGGGGGAGTTTACGCATCTTAAAGTGTTACGGTTGAATGGAAACGCGCTGAGGAATTTTCCGGACAGTTTGTACAACCTGAAGAATCTTAGGATTCTCGATCTGGAGGACAATGAAATTCGTCGGATTCCGGATAAGATTGCACAGCTCACTGGGTAAGTTTGTTCTTCTTCTTCTTAAAACTATAAAATCATTAATTTATTGAACTCGGACATTTGAAAGGATTTCAACACACCACAAAGTGCCAAAGTTATCGAAATCTATCTAATTATGCTGCTGATTCTTTAGCTATAATTATTGACATAGAACACTCGCGTAAAACGATTTCTTAATTTTGCAATGGAATCACTAAAAATATATGTGGATCATTTTGAGTTGGTATTTTTAAAAAAGAAGACTTCATATTTTGAAACAATTTTATCCGACTTCTTGCAAAAGGCTTAAATATGAAACTCTGATGTGTAAATTGTATAGTGTTAACGTCTGTATTCAAATTTTTGAAACAGATTATTTGATCTTAAAAAGGAGAGCTGTTTAAGCAAAAACCAACTGCATATTTCAAATTTGCTCCCCAGTTATAATTTTGTATCATAGGAATTTTGTTCAAAATAACATTCACAATTAAAATTTCGTAGTTTGTATGATAAAACATTAGGGTCAAAGTTGAAATGTAAATATATATTTTGGTGAAAACCCAACTGATAGGCATTGACAAAAAAAAATATTTTGGTTATAATCGTTGGTTGAAAGTTTTTTTTTAAGTTTTATTAGTGACACTTTACCATCCTTATGGCATTTGTGTCGAGGTCAAAAGTTTATGATTTTTTTATTTGATTATGGTTAAGGTTGCCAGATTGCCCGGTTTATCCGGGTTTGCCCGAATATTTAATACCAAACTTGGATATTCAATACCAAACAGTCCGACTCGGTCCGGTTGAACGGATTCCATTGAAAAATGCCCGGATTTATATTCACTTTATATGGCAGATCAAACAAAACAAAAGAACAAATTGTGTTGTAAATTTTTTTTATTTATGCCTCCAAACCGAAATGTTTTGAGCAAGCTTTCTATAAATAAGCATGACAGGTTTTTTGGAAGCTAAAAATACGGTTTTATATCCTTCGTCGAGGGATTTTCTGTTTTAATTTTTTTTTCTTGATTTTGTTGAGTAATTTCTGGGTTTTAACAAAATTTGCCCGGTTATTGCCCGGATTTTTTATCGTAAATTTTGAAATCAAATGCCCGAATTCGTGTCCGAATTCGGCCCGGATACGTGTTGAAAAAAATCTGGCAAGCTTAATTATGGTATTTCATTTTGGTTTTTGAAAATGATCATTAAAAAAAAAAACATAATAATACCTTTGAAATTCTGATGCAAGTTTCGTACATAATCTTATATATGTTGTACTTACATCAGTTTATTTTGCTGAGCAAGATGATCATTCAGCATAATAAATTTCTCAAGAAGGTAAAATATATATCCCACTAGTTTCCAACCTCGACTAGTAAACGATTAGAAATCAACTATTTGACTACACAAATTTATTACATTTTATTTTCGCTTCTAAAGCCAACAGAATCAGCAAAATAGCCAAAATAACCAGTGAGGTTTTCATGAAAATGGTGAGTTCAAATGTTCTCTGATAATCAATCGAAGCATAAAAGAACTTACATTTCTTTACTGGAAGATCTTCGGAAATGAGAAATAGGAGTCTTTTTTCAGACATTCATTAGATTATCTCAAATACTTTGTAACGGATTTAAACGAAAATTACTCTTAATAATGATTTTAAACGGATCCATATTTGCTGAATTTTACATTTGAAATTCGAAGTTAATGTGCCATCCCATCACAATTTAATTGTTGATATGACTGAAATCTTTAACCAACAGTAGCGGTGCGAAAGCTTACACCGTAATCTGAACGACCGAGAAATTTTGAAGGCGGCGTAACAATGATTGCATACATTGCGGCGTTTACCTTCACCAGCGATTAGTCGGTGCTTGTTGACTGGGCCGTTTGTATGTTTACGGTGTAAAAATAATGCTCGTTTATTTAAAAAATTAATCACGTGGTACGTAACCGAAGTATCTCAGTTATAATCTTGCTTATGTCTATTTTGATGCAATTTACGTGGAAATCAATTCATAATTACCAATTTTATAACAATTTTATCAATTGGAACTACAAATGATGGTGACAGCATTCTTACCTTGGAAATGTGTACATAACTTATAAATTCTGTGAAACTTGAGAAAAACATTCAACAATGTGGCTGTGAACCGGATTATAAATCATTCAGTGATATAGAAAACCATGGTTTAGATTCCCTTTAGTAACGCTTGAATTTAGAACTTTCGAGTCTTAATCATTGATCATTATTGTTTATCTCAAAACACTAAAGCTCTGTGACCCAGGTTTTGATTTTATTTTTATATAGGATGAGTGAGCCTATTTTGGACCTAGGACCTACTTTAGTCCTAAAATGCCGAAAAAAGAAAATTATTCATTTCGCTGGCACAGGATTAAGACACTAGACTGAGTCGATTTGGGGTCATTTTTGAGTTTCTCAAACCCTGAGGTCTAAGCTTTTTAAATTTTGCTTCAAAACTCATCCACGTTTTTTTTGCAGAATTTTTTAATAACGTTTACATGAGTAAATTGAACTTTGTATGGGTTTGTATGAAAAAGTTGAATATTTTGTACTGGAAAGTCAACATATTTTTTTGTTTCTTTATGAAACCGAGTATGCTTATGGGTTTTGTGCCAATTAAAAAAAATATCTAAAAGAAATTTTCCGCTGAAAAACTTTGTCGAAGACCGTAACTTCGTATTCTATTAGACAAACAGTTATTAGCTGATAACAGGCGTATGTCTTTTGGCATTTGCAAAATGTGTATACTAAGCACTTATTCATATTTTTATTTGTATTTTGACACGAATGCCAAAACGTTGGTAAAGTGTCACAAATAAACAAAAAAAAATATTTTTGTTTGATATAATTATATCGAGGTATCATATAATGATTACAAAATGACAGTTACATTTATAATTTCTAAAATCTCAAGAAAATTTTCTGTAAATGTTTTTATTCGCATAGTAAATTTAAAAAAAAATGAGTAATAAATGGATAAATTTAAACATTTTTCGATGCCGTTTAAAAACTGAACCAAGTATGACGAATTGGGTAAATGGCAGGGCCGTCTTAAACCACCGGGGGGCCCCTATGAATATTTTTTTCCATATGCTGTCCCAAAGAACACATAATATTTTAAACATACAAAGAAACTGTTAAAAGTTTGTTATATTGCCTTCAAACAACCATTATGTTTGATATCTCCAAACAATAATTGTTAATCCTTCACGTGCAATTATTGCGTAAGAATAAATTAACTTATCGAAAACGAAATGCTTGTTAGAGCTGTCTAATAAAAAATTCAATTCACAATTTATTTTATAACTCTATCACCGTCCAAAAATCTCTTGATTAGTATAAGTTCAAGATAAATATTAAAACTCTTTTTATTGAATAACCACTTGGTATGAGCTTCATCGAAAGCAAAAAAAGTATTTCTCAATTGGACAGTAACATTTAGACTTCAGATAAAGAATCTAAAATTTGAAAAAAATCCAACAGAATCAAATCCAAGTTCCATGGAGATATAGACAGTTCCTCAGTGAAATTAAAAACCCACCATCGGAATTTGTTCAGACCCACAATTCAAAGTTTCAAATCAAACTCATAATATCAAATTTCAAATAAAATTTAAATACAAAGTTGAGGATAAAAGTTACAATCAGCGTAAAGCAGGAATTGCTAAATTTATAATTCAAATCAAAATGTTCCAAATGTTGTTAACGATAAACTTCCTGTCTTTCATTTTTTTCATTCCACCAGCACTTTGTTGAAAATACCTAAATAGAATGCCTGGCTTTCATTCACTTAATTGTTCGGCTCATTCGGGCACTAACGAGACCGTCCTCCCAAACGTATCACACCGTCAAGCAGCACATGAAAAAAATTTGATCGCAGCCAGCAAATCAAATCACATAATTCTGAATCCACCAATTGCACTTTTAAAACAAATGTATCTGCTGGTTATCAGGTTCCTACAATTTATCCTGACGGCCCTACATCAAGCAACTAAATCACCATTCTCATAATAAATCTTTTGGAAGATTTTAAACGTTTAAATTACGAAAAAAATAGACCCATTCCAGCGTGACGTCACAACGTTTGCAAAACATTTTTTTAGTATATTGTATGTAAGTTTTACAGGTCATATCGTACATTGTTAAAATTTGTACATTATAAGGTCAAAATTTAACTCTCTACAATTTGAAACCAAAAGTATTTATATAGAATAAATAGTTAACAAAATATAAGCAAAAGGAAACGTGACGTCACAACGCGCCTCTTTTTCCACTTTTCAGTTTTTTTTACAACGCCGGATTTTTCTGCTCTTCTATTTGATCAAATTTTATGAAAATTTCAGGAAAGTATCGATTCATTACAACCAACAAATTGCTGTTTTTGATTTTTTCAAATTTTGATTTCAATTTATTTTAGAGCGATTCAGTTTTGTGACGTCACAACGCACCATTTTTTTTAAAGCAGGGTTTGCAAAGCGTTGTGACGTCACGAAATTTTATGGTTAGCTACATGAAATAAATCAAAGTATAATCTTAAAATGAATGCCTAATTTTCTTAAAATGCTTCAAAACTTAATAAATAATGTGATTTGGTGATGAAATTGATCCATTTATTCCCAAAAATTAAAAGGAATTAAATCTCAAAGGCCCATATATGCAGTTCAGGTTTGCAACACTGCTCACATCAATTTTATTTGAAGGTTTTTTGTGCGATCATGTGAATATTATTTAGGACAAAACTAAAACTAGGAAATATTTATTCGTTAAAACGATGAAATGTGTTTCTGAATCTTTTTAATCTTTAATTGCAAAGGAGAAGAAATATACATGATAGTTTCAAAGCCTTCGATCTTTTCAATCGACAATAGAGTGCCTAAATCAGCCATCTAATGAAAATTTTATAAGTTGCAAGCTTAAATAGATCCTAGGCCTAACACAAAGTCCAGTGCCAAATTTGAGGATTGGCCCAAGGAAATAAAGGGCACAATGAGCCTAAAATTTGTATGGAATTATGAGAAATCGGGTTTGGAAGGACATGAAAATCAAGTTATGCACCAATTTCTGAAGTCCCTATCGGCTGATTTGTTTTAGTTATAGTCATTCGCAAAACTTTCATTATGACAAATAGTTTATCTCAAGATCCCATTTCGACAATGGTTTAGTTAAAAAGGTTTTTGAGTTTCAAAAATAAGCTTCTGATGGGTCAAATACAAAAAAAAAAAAATACCTGAATGATCGTTAATCGACGCTAATTTTGAACGTTATAGCTGTTTTATGATAACTCTAATCGAAACGCGATCCTCAGATGAAATATTGTCATAATCAAAGATTTAAAATACTCAAATTAAAAGAAAAATTGGTTGATAAAGACCTAAATTATTGACGAAAAACGGTTTTTTTTATCATGCCGAACAAAATCTACATAATTCCATACAAACTACAGGTGCGTTGCGCAACCCTTTTCCTTAGAATAATCTGACCCAAATTTTGCATGAGACCTTGTGCTAGTACATATTAGAATTTATTTAATTTTGTAATTCAGTTCAAAGTCTCTTTTGTGATATTTTATGTGAACACGGGGTTCGATTTGGATTTTCTAGTGACATTCTTTGAAGTGGAAATTTCAATAAGGGCAGTTTTTTATTAAAATAATTTAATTAATTTTTTTAAAAAAATTTCTTTTAAAATCTTATGAATTTTTTAATAAAAAAATTTAATCTATTAAGTTTACCATGTTTAAAGATTTTTTGAATCTCATTACATATATTTCATGGAACTTATGTCGTTTGAACATAATGCCAGAAAGAAATAGAAGCTACTAGCGGTGTTTTTCATTCTTACATAGATATATGAAGAACTTGGTCTTTTGCAGGATTTTCATTCAAATCACAGATAACTACCTGCTTTATGATTCACAAATATTCTTTTACAAAATCGATGAGGATTTCATTTGTTTGATAGTTTGTTTATTCTTCAATCAAGCGTTTTTAAGCGCTGTTTTATATGTTTTATTAAAAAAGTTTTAAAACAACTGAGTTAATGCAAAAAAAAATTAGTTTCTTCAAAAACTTGATAATAGAATTCGTTTATTGAAGCACATTGTTGTGTTGAACTTGTATTGAAGAAATACAATCATAGTGTTGAAGTAATAAGTCTTAAACTTTTTCGAAAAAAAAGTAAATAAATTTTCGTGACGTCACAACGCATTCTTTACCCGGGTGCAACTCACAACCTGCTTAACCGATTTTCAATCTAAAAATTGTATTAAATTCCACTCAAAATGTTTGAAGAGACCTCCAATTTTCGACAATATGTGAAATTTCAGTAAATCATAAATTTAAAAACAGTAGAATTTTCGTGACGTCACAACGCTCAAAAATAGATAGCTTTATCAACGATTCTAGAGCGTAAACTTGCAGTGACTGTTATTTATCTTATAAAATGCTTAAAAGATGGCTTTTTTTTGACTAATTTTTTTTGACATAGCTAGATTTTTGACAAAGTTATGTTATAAATAAACAATATTTGCAAAAATCAAACTAAAATTTTTAAATTTCAACGTTAACATACTCAGTTCTAAAAAAAGGTAGCTGAAAATCTTTTAATGGAAAATGACACTCAAGAAATAACCTTTCTAACGCTATGTAATTTATTTTTGGATAATGAAAAATAAAAATCGGTTCTCCAGTTGAGGGGTGCTTGGAATGGGTCAATAAAAAAAATAAAAAAAGAAAAAAAAATGTCAACACATAAAAGAAAGTTACGTACCAACTATTTATTGTAAGGTATCCATTCCAGATTCCCCGGATTTATTCGGACATGCCCGGGGTTTCAAAGTAAGGTGCACAAATAAAGCAAACTAAGGTCTAAATAAGGCGAAATTTATCTGTGCTTGTTTTATTCAAATTGTTTTTCGGGAGTTTGAAAAGAGATTTAAACGCTGCTGACGTGTTTCGATAAAAAATAATAAAATTTTAGGTGGTTTTAGTCACTTTCTTATGGGTTTTTTTTCGAAATATCACAGAATTTTCCTTAGATTTGTCAGAGGGCAATTACCTTGCCCTTAATACGGACTTGCCTTATGGTATCACCTACAAACTTTATAATGGTTTTGTTATTCTATACCAACACTGTTGGTGTAGAAATATTTTCCGGCCAATTTTTTCAATTAAATATTTTTATAATTCAGTTACCTGTCTCGGGTAAAATGCAATTCAAAGTGATACCTAAATCTAGTTTCCTTATGCTGGAATATGATTGTTTTGTTATTATGCGTTTGTTAACTTTAGAATTAGATCTATCCAAAAAATTAGGATTTTCATGAATTCAACTAGTAGAATTTTTTAAAGATATTTTTACCCCTTTTAGCGTGAAACAAAAAAAGCAATTGGCGTATTCATGCGTTAACCCTCATGCGCATTAGATTTCGTTTCCCAAATCAGCACTAGGAGTGTCAATTTGACACTAAAAGCTCAAATCGTTATAACTTTTGGCGTGTTCAACCGATCTAAACAAAATTTATGTCAAAATTTATGTCAATTACAAAACTTTGTAATGTCAGTAGAATATATTTAGAACATTATATATATATCTTAAGCTACTAGTTTTCTCATTATTCAGCATGAAAGAAAAAATATCCGAAAAAACATGCCTCAGGAAAACTTCTTTAGTTCATATATTACACGTCCAAAAAACATTTGCCTTATGCATATGAAAGCTGAAGTTAATGTCTACATTATGGAGCCAAGATATATTTTTTGAAATTTTTTTTTAATGAAAGGGTCACAAAAAGTTCAAAAACCTGGTCTGAAAAACCTACTTTTCATTCAATTGCTAGTAAAAACTATTTGAGCGATGGTAGAGTTTTTGAAAAAAAAAAAAATGACAACCAAATTTATTCTCATTCTAACATTTTGTTGTCTTTAGATTTTTGATGCAACAAAATTTGAATTTACTGGAATTTTTCAAAGTTGACTACTTTGCGCGATTTTTTTACAAATTGAAATTTCATCTGTTTTTGTGGTCCACCGTCAGGTTGTACCCGGGTTTTCAGTGCTTCTACTTTGTTTGGACCAATAAAAAGTATATTCATTGGAAAGCAAATTTAATTTACATTCTAGTGAGGTGCAACAATTCATGCTGTGAGATTTCACAAAAATATGAAAACTATAAACGTAAAATCATTCCTGAATTTCTAGAACCACAAGCAGCACGTCCAGCAGAACGTGTTTGTTTGCTCTCCGAGTAGGTGACGGTGGACCACAAAAACAGATGAAATTTGAATTTGTAAAAAAATCGCGCAAAGAAGTCAACTTTGAAAAATTCCAGTAAATTCAAATTTGTTTGCATCAAAAATCTAAAGACAAAAAAATGTTAAAATGAGAATAAATTTTGTTGTCATATTTTTTCATAAACTCTACCATCACTCAAACAGTTTTAACTAGCAATCGAATAAAAAGTAGGTTTTTCAGACCACTTTTTTGAACTTTTTGTGACCCTTTCATTAAAAAAAAATTTTAAAAATATTTCTTGGCTCCATGATGTAGATATTAACTTCACCTTTCATATGCATAAGGCAAATATTTTTTGGACGTGTAATATACGAACTACAGCAGTTTTCTTGAGGCATGTTTTTCGGATATTTTTTCTTCCAGGCTGAATAACGAGAAAACTAGTAGCTTTAGCTATATATAATGTTCTAAACATATTTTACTGACATTACGAGGTTTCTATTGATATTTGATTTATAGGAAATTAATTATAAATCAAATGACTTAGATAGATTTCACTTTTGGAGTGTCAAATTGACACTCTAAGTCGGAAAAGGTAGTTTTTTGTCCAGGCTTCCAGGGTTCGTCCATAAGAATTAAAGATGCAATATTAAAGAACTTTTGAATTAATTTAGGGTCCCCTAAATTTTTTTTTGTTTTTTGAAGCTTCTGAAAAAAGTTACAAGCCTTCAAATTTGCAATAGTGTCAACATGACACACAAATTTATCAAAAAACACAAATTTTCTACAGTTTTAATTTTTTATTAAAAACAAAATTTATTGCAGGCTACCACTTCTCCTTGAAAGGGTGAAAATCGCAAGTTTTTAGAAAGTTAAAAATTACAGAAGAAACCAATATTTTTTTTGACTATACGTCAATTTGATGTACCATCAACCTTAAAACTACTGATGCATAAGCTGAATGATTATCTGAGGACATGAGTTTTTATGAATCCATTGAAACTGAAAATGTTTGATTATACCCCAGTTGACAGTACTAAATAAAAAAAGTATTTTTTGAACGTATAGTTGAACGTGATACTGGAGGCTACTTTCCTGAATGCAGGACGTTCATTCATTCTATTCATCTTTATTAATAGAAGTGCTAGAAGTGCTTTCTTTCAAACCTTAAGGACTTAAAACAGCTTTGACAATATTTCCAATTCTCATTCGATTATGGAATGTCCTAGAAGTAATGTTTTCATCAAAACTAAAAAAAGTGCCTTTATTGTCTGCCAGATCGGCCAGATCGTATTCCTTCAGCCGTGTCGTCCGATGGATTCGGCGTGTGCTTTATGCCTTCGAGTCAGCTAATAACGACTACGTAGAAGGCCCCCGCGCGCGAACCGTCGGAATCTTTCACGGTGCTGGACGACCAGTCAGTTTTCCTTCATTCGCGGCACGGAACGGTCGATGTTCACGGAAAAACCCCGAAGAATCTGTGATGCGTACCAATAGGACCAACTAACTTAGTGGCTGTATCAAGTACTTTTTCGCGTGTTTTTGTTTCTACTACTCTATGAGGGAGGTCTTGAGGCAAATGTCGCGTGCCTTCTTTATTGGAAAAATTAGTGATGTGTAACGCGGTTTTTTTTCTCTTCTGTGTCTTCAGTGTAACGATCGGATTTTAAGTGACGTAATTTTTATTGGTATAACAATTGATCAGCAGATCTTTTTCTTATAGTGTTAAATTGACTGAAGAAGATAGTGTTTTTGAAAAGATTTCAATGAAGAGGTACTTGAAACGCGATAACAAACGCGCTTCGTGAAAATAACAGAATCTATCAAGAGAGGTTAGTTTGGTTGAGAAAATCAAAACATCCTTCTGGCAAGTGGGTACCATATGAGTGGGTCTGGTGGAATCATGAAACAAAGATTTCGGCTGCGCCTCAAAGGTGTGAGGCGTGACAGCGCACCGTGAAGATCTCGGCAACGATACCGATCAACGTTCCGCAAGGCCCTTCAGCACTAATGGAAAGTTAATATATCTACTACCAGAAGACTTCAGCGGTGATGTTCTTGAAACCGAAGCTAGAAATCGTAATTTGGCTCTTTGTCATCTAGCCATTCAGTGCCGTGGTGAGGAAGTGATTACAATTACGCAAAATCGTTACACTCTAGATTTTGGGCGATAGTCGCGTGGTGGAGTAAAAGTTCGCCACAGCGAGTTCCATTTTCAGTCCAGTGATTATTGCGGCTAAATATCAACAGGCTTGGTTGGTCTTGGCTGTGGCTATTATAAAAGTATATCGTTGGGGCCTCGCATTTTGAAAGTGAATTTAGCAAAAAAAAAACACCGACCTGGCAGCCGTTTGACGGTGTAAGGCTCATTTGTGGTGGTTCCGAAGGTTCACTGAGTAGAAGACGTTTATTTTGCACGTGGTGCCTGGTACTTGATTGTACGTACATACGTACGCAGGCTATTGATGCACCTGGCGTGTTTGTTTTACAACTAGCAAAAGGAGTAGTGTGAAGCGGAAATAAATATAAAAACAAAGTTGCATGCCAACCAACCGATTGAGACCGTATCAGCGTCAGCAATGACCCAAGGTTTGTGAAATCTGACCGAATTTCAAATTTATAACTGGTCGAAAAGTTTTTCAGGTGTTCGCTAGACACAAAATATACCGGAGGAATGAATTCATGAGAATTAGTTTTAGATTTTTAGACTAGAAATATCAAGTCAAGTGAAATTTCATTTCATTATAACTATTTTGAACTATCGAAAATCGTATACCAAAACTGTTACCCGACTAACCAGATATGTCAAACTAAGGCTTGTTAGAACAACGGAACGGAATCGCCCAATAACTCCGAAGATTGCACAGATTTTTTGTTAAAAAATATAATTTTTTGTCTTTATTTTGTAATATCGGTGAATTTGTGTTGATAAACTTATAACCCCCCTCCCCCCATGAGGGTCAAACAATGTCAAGCAAAATGTTCTTCTCTAAACCCAAATTTTTAAATTCTTCATCAAACTTTGATGAACGACTATAATGAATCAAGAGTGACAATCTCGACACCGAACTTAGGCCAAAACCTCGAAATCTTACCCCAGGTCCACAATTCTACTACAGTTTTTTTTTTAATTTTCTCACTTTTTGGTAGATATTTAAAGACTGGGCATGAAAAAACGCTATTAAAAGTTTTCACAAAGAAGTTGATGCATGACTGTTGGGTACAGCCCTTAGTCCCGCATATCGAATTTCATTCAATAGTAAGAATTTGAATAACAAGATTAGACTCACTGAGGTTGTCAGATTGCCCGGATTTTGCGGATTTTTTTGTGTACACTTTATTTGCAAAATGAACAAAAAAATCAAATTACGTGATCACAACCAAGGTGTGTATATATAGGAGGTGTTACCGTATATAAAATTCCCGATTCAAACCAAAAAACCACAGAAAAGCTGAGTAAATAATCTTATGTTTGTAAATAAACTCATTGAGAGCCCCGCTCAATCCTTGCCTACTTACTGTGAAAGTCGGAGAACCTCGTGTTTCAAAAAAATCCTGATCACAACTGTGTTATTTGCGTCCAAAACAATTTTTTGAACGCATTTCATCCAAATAAACTGCCTACTTCGATGAAAAACAAAACTACTTTTAATGTTTTTTTGTTGTAAACTTTGAAATCGAATGCCCGAATTTTGAAAGGTTTTAATATAAAATAGCCCGGATTAGTCGTGCTCGGATAAGTGCAGAAAAATAAGCTTATATTTGAATCGTTTTTGATGTTCTGGTTTCAAATTTTAAGAAAATCCAAATTTGTTGCCTGTGGTGGGATTCTCGAACCTGTATCCTGTTTATTATTCTTGATTTTCAGTTCGGTTCATCATTAAGACAAAATCAGATTTGAATCTTGGTTTTGCATTGGAAACTAAAATTAGATTAATTTTCTATATTCAAAACTCAGCATACTGGAATATTGATAGTAAATATTTAAAATTACAAACCATTTTTAAGATTTCGATTTGAAATTTCTTAAAGGGTGATACGGTCAAAATTTGGGAAAACGCGTGTAAATCGGTGAAATCGTTTATTTAAAAAATCAAATTAAATTTCTTTTTCAAGTTTAATTAGTATGGGAGAGTGGGGAATCATGGGCCACTTTTTTTCGTTGTTCCATCACTTCTAAATTATAAATGATAAAATGAAAATTAAAAATGATATGGGTTTCCACATTTTCAAGGTATCATAAGGTAATTTTTTATAATTTTTAATAAGTTATTTTCCCCAAATTCTGACTGTTTGAAAAAAAAGCAATATTTTTTGGATTTTGAAAAATGGTGGGGAATCGTGGGTCACCAAATCCAAATTGACCAAATAACATGCAAAGTTTATGAGTTGGCCCAAAATTGTGATTTCCTAATTTATTTCGATGATGAAATAAAAAAGAGAGCTGTGTATGATCGCATCGATTCCAAAACCTGGCTTGCGAACGTTTTGCAAAATTTCTTATAAAGGATGGACAAAATATTTTTAATAGCTCTTCATTTTTCATAAGAAAACTTTGCAGATAGGTAAAACGTATTTTAAGTTCTGAATGTATATAAAAACATAAAAATATAGGTGATTCAAGATGTGTGGCCCACGATTCCCATCAAGCTATGATTTGCAAATTGATGGCATTTGTGTAAGACCCATTGATGTTTCATCAAAAATTCCTTTTCCACGTGAAAGATCATGACAAAACTAAGATCATAAGCGCATGAGCATATTTTTGTTAGGCACTTTAGGTTACCCATCGATGAAATTAGCGGGTATTTTTTTAATCATGTAAGTAAATTTTTCTAACTTTTTTAGCTTGATAAATGATACGTATTTCAGTCAACAACATATAGACATATATGTTCACGCAAAGCGACGACGATGAAAGTTGGTTTGAGATTTTTATCTCAACACACATCTGAGAGATTAAAAGTGGCCCACGTTTCCCCATGGCCCACGATATCCCACTCTCCCCTATAAAAATCCTATGCTGCTTTTCAAGCCACAGATACAGATGGCTTGCCAAACCATGATATTTCTTCGCGAACTTTGACAGTTTCATGTTCTTGAAAATATCTGCTATCTTTCCCCTTCATTTTGCCGAATAAAAATCCTGTCCCGGAAGCTGCTTATAGTCGGCTTTGACGTAGGTTTCGTCGTCCATTATCACGCAGTCAAACTTCGTCAGCATCGTCGTGTACAGCCTCCGGGATCGCGCTTTGGCCGTCGTATTTTGTTTATCATCGTGATTTGGAGTCACTACCTTCTTGTAAGTCGATAGTCCGGCTCGTTTTCTGGCTCGATGCACGGTTGTAGACGATACACCCAGCTTATTTGCGGCATCTCGGAGAGAGAGGTTAGGGTTTCGCTTGAAACTACCGGCAACTCTCTTTGTCGTCTCAGCGACTTCCGGTTTTCGATTTCCCCCCGATCCAGACTTCCTGGCTGTCGACAAACGTTCTTCAAACAGTTTAATTACATTTGTAACGGTTGATTTGGCAAGTTTTAGCGATTTTGCCAGCTTTGCGTGCGAGTAGCTGGGATTTTCGCGATGCGCGAGCAAAATTTTGATACGCTGCTCTTCTTCCTTGGACGGCATTTTAACAACTGAAGAGTGAATTCCAAAATCAAAATAGGAGCAACATTCTACACACACACACCTTCAAAATGAGGGGTGTTCAAGTTTTTTAAATGCAAAATTGAAAGAAATACGTCAAGTTGATGTTGACCAAATTTTGACCGTATCACCCTTTATGCAGAATTGAAACTTAATCAAGTTTCATGACGATGCACAAGAATTAAAATATCAGAGTTTCCTCATTCTGAATTTTCATTCATATCCACTAGTTTAATTATGAATAAAAAAAAATTGATGAATAGAATGCAGAAACTCAAAGTTTCATAATTCAAAAAGGAGATTTCTGGTTAAGAATTTGTTATAAAATGCCTAGTTAGTTCATAATTTTTGAGAATTTCGGTTTGAAATTCAGATTCACAAAGCGATTTTAAATTAGAAATTCAGAATTTTTGTTCTGGTTCAAAAAACAGAATTCAGATTCGGAATTAAAATTTAAAATTGCCCAAAAAACACAAAACAGTTGATAGCCACTATTGTAAAATGAGATCTGAATCTATTTTCAAGATTGCGTTCTTTGAAAATTTTTAATTTTAATTTTTGTCACAATATATTAATAATTCGGTTAGTATTTTAACCCCCCCTCCCCTGAAGACTTTTTTCCAAGTAAAATTTTCAGTTTTTCAGTTTATGAAAAGAATTTTTCACAGTATCGGAAAACTACTTAATCTAAGGGTGCCAGATGGCCTGGTTTTATACGGGTTTGCCCGGATATTTAAAACAAAATTTGGGGACAGTCCGGCCCGGCCCGGTTGCCCGGCTTTCAATGAAAAAAAATGCCCGGATTTTGTTCGGATTTATTCATTTTATATGGCAAATCAAGCAATAAAAAAAGCAATGGTGTTGCAAATTTTTTTTTATTAATGCCTTTAAAGCGAAATTTTTTAAGTAAGTTCCTTAAAAATGATTATGAAAGATTTTTTTTGGAAGCCTTAAATGCGATTTAAAATCTGTCGATGAATTTAGACGAAAAAATTTTTTTTCAATTTTTTTTTCTTGATTTATGTTGAGTAATTTCTGGGATTTAACAAAATTTGCTCGAATATTTCCAGGGTTTTGGTCGAAATCAAATGCTCGAATTTTGCCAGGTTTTTATTTAAAATTGCCCGGAATTTTCCGGCCCGGATACGTGCTAAAAAAATTCTGGCAACCTTAACTTAATCCCAAAAAGGTGGTTAAAAATAAATGTTAACAAACATGTCAGAAAATTGGCTCGCCTTTGGTGGAATTTTATCCTATATCACTCTAGGCCAAAAACATTTTATTTTACGACATAATATGACGTTCACATATTGAAACTAATTGTTAATTGTAAATTTCGAATTGTAATTCATTAACGAAACGAGATTTATGAGGTTTTGTTCTGATTTTCATTTTGTTGCCTTTTGCCAAACATATTATAATCAACATTGGTAACTCTCAGCATGCTTCATATACTTTAGCAAGGACATGTATATCAGCACCACCTCCTGGAGAAAGTTTATTACTAGAAGGAAATTTCAAGCATTGAGGTACTGAACATTCTTTCCATCAACCGTGGGTTCGCGTCTTAACTACGGAAGTTCGTGTTTACACTTGCATTTCTATGACCACGCAGAAAATTTTGTTTATGTTTTATTTTCAACATAGACATTTCAGCCTACTCCAACTTTTCTTCGTGTAGCAAAGTATGTTGCTATGGTTCTCAATTTGTGTTGTTTTCTGCCGAATGGAAAAAAGGTTCCGACTGACGGAGTATGCTAATAAATCTACAATTTGAGATTCTAATGTCATTTGAATTGGAACAATCATTGATGGAAATTTCACTTTTTGGACAATACTGAATATTTCATAAAAGAAATCATAAGTAGGCACGTTTGGTAAATGGAAATCAGCATTTCTCTAAAAATGAATAAAAAGGAACAAATTCTTCGTGTAGAATTAGCTCTCTTTAATACTTTTCGTTTAGGCACATCGTATTTTTAGAAAATTTCAAAACATGTTGAACCGATAAATCAAAATCATATTTTAAGTATAAAATTTATTAACGAAGTCAACTTACTTATCATGAAAGATATTATGAAAAAAAAATAGTAGATATATTGTCAGATCGGGACACAAAGTTTTGGTGATAATGAGCTTAACAGTTTTCGTCAGAAGCTTTCGAAATTTAGGCTAAGGCAACTTAGGTCTTCTCGATAGTATTTATTCATGTTCGTAAGAACTTTCCTCACATGGAGGCGCGTTTCATGTGTCCTTCAAGTTTCTAGGGAGTGAGGAATATTCCTACCACAGACAAACAGACAGGACACTCTTTTTTCATTCTTCGCAAAACGGATTTTAGCTAGGCAATGTCGCCACCAGATTGCACTGCGATTTTGTTTGTTTACTGTGACAACTCGAAACCTCATCAGTTTGGAAAAAGTGGAAAAATATTTTTTAAGAATGCTTTTTAAACCCGTATCCGGTGATATTTGGCGGAAAACTACAACAGATCGATTATGAAATGGCAATCGTTATTTGATTTATCAGTATCATCCTGAGCAGGAATGCAGTTAGTATTTAAATCCCGAAAATCAAATTCTTTAAATCATTCTTTCAGAAAAAGATGGAGACAAATGAAGCTCATTTTTTAAGTGTGACAGTTTAACTTGGACTTAGATGTTAAGTGGATGAATAAGCCGTAGTCGCTTAAATCCCGCAGAAAAGGACCTAGGTGTTATCTGTTACTTGATGTCGACAACCCCTTACCAAATGAGTAATCACTGAAGTAAAGTAAAAACTTCCCTCTTCTTGTGCAAAGCGTAAAGGATACTTAATGCTATTTTTCCTGGTCCAGATGCCCTTTAAACTTTCAAGGTTTGATTACACTGCTCACTGGTTCAACGTTGGAGTATTGATCAGCAGCATTAATGAGCAGCAACAGATTGAATAGATTTATGTACGGGATCTTACTTAATTTAGGAATAAAAAGTTTTGAACAAAATGTGAAAGTTTCAAATTGTGTAAGAATTGATAATTCTTTAGAAAATAACATGATAACTTCTTATCACAATCTTGAAATATTTGAATACTTGGCTTTTGAAAAAACTAATGAAGGAGTAATGAGAATAAAAAAATTTTCACACATGTAATCTTTGAATATCTGAAAAAATACCCTTTTTTTAAGAATTTCACAATGGTTTTAAAAACAATTAACAATTTAGTTTCACTTATGAACTTCTTCAATACAATTTACTTCACTACTTCACAACCTGACATAAGATTAGAGTAGTGCGTTGATGGTACCGTAATTTGTTTTTCTCGTAAGATGATTGTTATGGTATTGATAAAAAGTCGGATTTGTAGGGTCTTCCTGTATCTCCATGTTCCTGTTTTCCAGCCAAACTCAATCCGGTCATTTCACTCCTCTGCCCGACGTTGTTCCCTTCCTCCCCTTTTCCTCACTCCCTCTTCCGTCCACCGTGTTGCCAGTTTCTTCCCTCCATTCGGTCAGTCTCAATGTCTTTTCAATAACCAGGTGTGTCATTCGGATTCAACAATATCTTCATAAAAGGTACGATCCAATGTAGAACCCTACAGGATTGTTATTGGTGCTACACGAGGCCGAAATCCCGAAAATTTATTAACTATTGTATAACCGCCACTAAAAAAGATATTTCCAATCCCTCAGTTTATGTTGTGTCTTGGCAATAATCGAAGATCACGAAAAAGGGCTTTTGGCCGACGATTTTGTTCTGGTATTTTCCAATTATTTGTATCTGCAATACAAAATTGTTAGTTAAAATAACTTTAAAAACACTAACGATACATTGATGCATCCGATGCCAGAAAATTTGCTGTGAGGTTTTTTGGATTTTTTTCTATTCTGTTATTGTTCATTCAAGTTTCTGGAATCTCCGTATCACCTTCGGTCTCAAACAGGACACTTCTCAACTCCTAGATTTGTTGTAATTTGATCTTCAATGATTTGAACCTTCCTGATCAAACAAATTGTGAAGCAAATTTCAGAACAAATAAAAATTTTCTTTTGTTTACATTTTTTGGTAACATCATGATATCGTAGGCTACCTAGATTAGTTTTTGTGTACATAGCTGATTGGTAGGCAATACCACCGGTAGATGGCAGTGTAATCTCTTGCAAAAATTCTTATCAATTTTCTTCAGAGTGTCCTGTCTGTTTGTCTGTGTTCCTACTATTATTAATTTGATAATAGCCTATATAAAAAACGGTAGATCCAAAAGTGCAATATTGATGGCGCATGTGTTGCCCGAACATTTTAGTCAATAAACTTATTCATTAGCCGTAATCTCAAAAACTGCTTGATAGATTGCCACAAATGTTTGCACATGTAAACATTACATTACTGGGTAGTATCACTGAAAATTTCATCAACTTTCATCCATCCGCTCAGAAGTAGAGTGTCCATTTCCCGGCCGTTTTCTCATTCCCGGGAATCGGGAAATCTGGTTGCCTGTTTCCCGGGAATTCCCGGGATCCCGGGAAATATTCAAAAACATGTATGCATGCTATTCGATTCAAACCTGTAGTGCATACAAGCCCATAATTTGTTCAAAATGTACTCTTCATAATGTTTTTCAACTTATTTTTAATCAAATAACTCAACCTGTTTTCAACAATAATAAATTGAAAACAGTCAAATGAACAATAAAATAGCCTGAATAAGTCAAATGAAGAATTCATTCATGCAACTAGGGGTTAATAAAAAAAATTATCTTTTAGTTTGTTTGATTTTTCCAACCTTTTTTCGTTTTTCTGAACACTTTACATTACAAATTTGCTTTTCATATGAAGAAAGCGATGTGTCATTTATAAGTTTTCAAACAAATGCATAAATATTACTTTCAAGAAAATGCAATCTGCCGACCTGCTGCGTGATTTTTCATATGTTTTTCGAAGTGTTGTGGGTTTTCGTTCAATGAAAACGGTGAGGAAATACATATTATATTTTTAAACTTATCTATTTGAGAAATAAAAAATGCACCAAATGGCTCCAAAGCGTCTACTGCTTCAGGAATCGGAATATTCTCAATGAGTTTTGTATGACTTCATTTTCAAAAAGATCAATAAGAATAGTTCCGGAGGCTCTAAGGCTTTCCCAGAGTTATAATTTCATACATGTCGGGATTTCCCGGGAATGAACCTATGATTCCCAGGAATCGGGAATTCCCGAATTTTTGAAATTCCCGGGAATTCTCGACCGGGAAATCCCGGGACGGACACTCTACTCAGAAGTTATCAACAAATGAAAGTGTTGCATTTTTTTTTCGAATACAGTCGTTATTCGCGAGAATCAACAGAATTAGCCAAAACATTTAAAATCAAGTGAAGCTTGCTTCATTTAGAATTGGAATAAACTTTTGGATTTGGAAGTTATTGGCACCCACGTGTCGGGAAATTTTGTCAGCTTTACTTATGTATTTTTGACATTCCGCAAATCGACAGTACTTGCAAACAATCAACATGGAAGTCTCCGCTTGCGGAGATTGCAGGTTCAAGTCCTGCCGGTGAGCCGTTGTATCTTTTTCGAAAAATTCATGATATTTACGGCGTATGTTCTTTCGTTCTTTGATACCTCATGTTTCTCTAACTATTTTCATCACCTACGAAAATGTGATCACTTAATGCCGTTTTCGTTTTCTTCACTGGCGCGGGGCAAAACTTTTTCTGAATAAACAAACAAAATCGTCCCCAGGACGATGCAAATATATGGTTGCTATAGTCACCCTTATGCTTATCCCACAACACTGACAACTTCTACGGGTTGCACCCGCCTGGTTGAGGTTCAAACCTCGGTTCTAAATTGGTGACTTTTGGATTGATAAACGAACACAATGCCAGCAGTTAGAACAAAACGCATGGATAACCAAGGTCTCTAAATTACTAGGTTCTCTGACTTTTACAGTCAGTAGGCGTGGAGAGCGCGGTGATGTGAGGTGATCCTCGTTATCTTTGTTTACAAATTAGCAGTGTGCTAAAATGAAAAGGCAAGCTTAAAATCTCAACTGTCCTATGGACTTAAAGTAAACAAACGCAACGAAGCAATCAACACGGCTGATTCTGAAATTTGTGGATAACTAGGTTGCCACAGCTAATAAACGAAAACACTATAAGAAATTTCGGCATTCTTCAAAACTGTTATACATTTAAAAAAATTTAAAGGTTAAGGTTCCAAATTAATGATCAACTTTCTCGAAGACTGCAAGAAATTTGACATCTGTGAAAAAAATATTTTTCAAATTTTTCAAATTTAGTATATTTAGTATATAAGTTTTTCAAATGGTATGACGATTTTGTTGATCAAATTTTCTCATAAAATTTAAAAACTAATATTTTTCATCTTCACGTTCTGTTTTGATTGTAAATCAAATTTACCGATCTGAACCTTAACAACTTTATGAATTTTTAAAAAGTTTGTCACTTTTTAAATTCTGAAGATTTGTGTTCTGAAAACATTATCTTCTTGGAAGCCAATAGATAAGTCTAGTTTTTTAATAAGAAATACATTGTTTGTACCTTTCGTCCTTTACGGGATTCAATATTTTAATTAACGGCGAAAAAATATTCAGATCTCGAAATTTTAAACTAAAAAACCTTCTCATCAAATTAAATTCAATTCATGAACTGTGTATTATGAATAAATTTTCATAAGTCCAATAGTTTGAATTAATTTTTAATTCGAAATTTCAATTCTTATTCGTTTTCTGAACAATATTGATTTCAAATTTGTGGACTAGACTGCTCAGATTTATTTTCAAGCAAATTTCTAATTCAGAATAAAGAATATCATTTTGAAATAATTATTAATGACCTACCGGAAAAAGCAATTCATAGTTGTTATTTACAGACACGATTGCCATATCAATGGTAAAATGTCTTTGATAAAAATAATAATAATAATAGTGGTTATTTCAAGCTAAATTTGAAATTCTAAACCTCCTCTCCATGGACGGGTCCTTCATACGGGCCTGTTATGAACACATACATTTTAAGAACGTTTGGTTCATATTTCTAGAGCTAAGATCATCGTTGGTTGTGCTTGTGGATAACCTGTTGCTACACATAAAACAATGTTTAAAGTTTTTAGTAGATCTGTATGAAGTTTAGAAAAGAATGTGATGCATGAAATAAGGATAATGATTACCAGAAATAAGATATTTTAAAAAAGAGAAACAGAGCTTCTTCATTTTTTAATGAACTAATGTGAACAAACAAGCAAATGTTACTTCTTATAGCTACCGACTTCATGCAAATCAGCACCCTCATAATGCAAACGATTTTTTTACGATTTGTTGCCGCCAAATAGTGGGTTAAACGTTGGTCAATATGGTGGCGGCAGTTCTCCTTCATATATGCATGTGGTGTAGACGATGAAGATTTACCCAAGAAAAAAAAACCTTAACCAGTAGCAATGCGAATACTTATAACATGAAAATGGTTTTTATGCCAATTTCGGTGCAGGTCCGTTTTCGGTTCTCCGATGTTTTTGTTGCCACCGAAAGATTTCTTACACTTTATATGTAGCTAGAAGGAATGAGAGTGAATGGAAAAGTTTTTTCTTTGGTTGTAGGATTCGTTCATTCGTTCATACATATGGATGGACAACCGTCTGTGTCTCGGGTGGAAATTCATAGAGTGGAACTAATTTATGCTTGCAGAGCATCCCCCCACACCTCGTTATTTGGAGTCCCAGCCAAGAAGGCGTTCCGAAAATGACCCGAGTATTGCGTAGTTGTTGCTTATGGGTTGGTAGATAGAGAGATACCTTCTTCAAAAATCTGGGTCCATCCATAGGCTGGTGCCGTTCAAAAACAATGAAACCTATGAACTCAATTGCTTTGGCAAGCCAGTCTGATTTCCTACACTAATTTCTATTTCTATTATTTTGTTTTCGTTTCGCGTTGGCGTACATTTCTGCTGTTGCTGCAACACACAGTCTTGAGGAGGTGATACTGGAGAGGAATGAACTGCAGGAACTGCCGGACGCTTTGCAGCACCTGCTGGTCCATCTCCGAGCTCTGAATGTTGCCTACAATCAGCTGGACAAATTGCCCGACTTCATGGTAAATAACAACATGCGACCGGGGGGCCTTTTCGTAAGTGAAAATCCTATTTGAATACCAGCTTAAAGATGGAGCTTACAAAAATTATGTTTTCGTAACTTTTGCAGCAGCGAAATGATTCGCTCAGGAATGGCCACCGGAAGAACTCGCTGGAGGAGCACAAAATCGACTCCACACTCACCAAGGTTAACCTGCGCGGGAATCAACTCAAGGGGAGCATCATATTGGGCAACTATGGGGTAAGATATTAATCTTAATTATTGAAAATGAAAGTGAAAAAAAATCATCAACATTCAACTCCATAATTTATGATTCAAGACACAGGTTTCATTTACACAGGTCTAAAAAAGATAAAAACGACAAAAAATGACAAAAATGACAAAAATGACAAAAATGACAAAAATGACAAAAATGACAAAAATGACAAAAATGACAAAAATGACAAAAATGACAAAAATGACAAAAATGACAAAAATGACAAAAATGACAAAAATGACAAAAATGACAAAAATGACAAAAATGACAAAAATGACAAAAATGACAAAAATGACAAAAATGACAAAAATGACAAAAATGACAAAAATGACAAAAATGACAAAAATGACAAAAATGACAAAAATGACAAAAATGACAAAAATGACAAAAATGACAAAAATGACAAAAATGACAAAAATGACAAAAATGACAAAAATGACAAAAATGACAATAATGACAAAAATGACAAAAATGACAAAAATGACAAAAATGACAAAAATGACAAAAATGACAAAAATGACAAAAATGACAAAAATGACAAAAATGACAAAAATGACAAAAATGACAAAAATGACAAAAATGACAAAAATGACAAAAATGACAAAAATGACAAAAATGACAAAAATGACAAAAATGACAAAAATGACAAAAATGACAAAAATGACAAAAATGACAAAAATGACAAAAATGACAAAAATGACAAAAATGACAAAAATGACAAAAATGACAAAAATGACAAAAATGACAAAAATGACAAAAATGACAAAAATGACAAAAATGACAAAAATGACAAAAATGACAAAAATGACAAAAATGACAAAAATGACAAAAATGACAAAAATGACAAAAATGACAAAAATGACAAAAATGACAAAAATGACAAAAATGACCACTTGCAACTGCTATTGCCATGGCTTCATTCACCACCTTCATGAAGCTCTCTACTAGCCCGTTTTGTTGGGGAAAAAATGGTGTGTATGTATGTATGTATGTATGTAGTTGAACCCACCAGTGGCTGATAGGTCTTTCAACCCGAGGCGGTACGGGAAGTCTCGATCGCACATTCAAATATTGCTCATGCTTAACTCATCAACAATATTTGCAACACAACCAAGGGGTCCGTTACCACTGGCTTGGGGCAGGTTTGACTCATCTTACTCCCTTCAAACTGTTCGAAACAAATGAAGAATCCTGAAAAGGTACTTAAGTAACCTACTCATAATTCTAAATTTGCCGAGATACTCCGGCTGGCTTGAACCCACAATCCATTGTATATCAGTTTTCAGATCGTTCGATGCCCTGTCCAACCCCCCCAACATCCCCATTAATAGAGTTAAGCTATTTTCATTATTGAAATATAATAAAAAAATTGCACATTTTCAATATCTTACCTCGTACCATTTCAAAAGGATACTAGAACTTCTTCAATGAAAGGGTACTTATCTTACTTCCTAAATGGCTTCGTTTTCAATTTTTCAACTGATCCGCCTATTGTACCCATATATCTATTTGAATTTTGATCATTCCTTCAGTCAAATGTACTGATGAACCTTTAAGAAAAGCATGATCATTAAAACAGCATTTTTCCCGTAACTATATTCTCAAATAAGATAACATTCTCAAAACAAAGTAAAATGAAATAAAATTCCAAAATCATGACAGTCATTTTTGACAAATCTCTTTTGATTGAATTGAAGTGAAGTTTTAAATATTATTTTAACAGCTTGGCTATCTTAAAGATCAATTTATCGGTGAAAATTGAACTGAGTTTATAATGACATATAAAAAGTTGAAACTAGAGCAAGTTTTCTATTTGTTTGCACGAAAAAATAAACAAAAAATCATGGCTTCAAAAAAAGTTTAGAATATATGTATTCAGCAAACTCATTATAAATTCCTTACTTGTTTTCCGGATAAACATGTAAATTTCCAAATTCATTAGTTAATTGCATATTTAACAGATCAAATCTACAAATAATATTTACTAAAATGTATTTAAACAAAATTGTATACAAAGTTTTGAAGGCAATTCTGATTTTTCAAAGAACTTGCTAACCATTTGAAATTTAATGTTATAATTATCTTACTAGCCTCAATTTCATAGTTTTCAACAATCATTAGTTCATAAATATTGTTATTCACTTAAAATATAGTTCAGAAAAAAAACCCCCTGAAATAAGTTACTTCTAGAAAAAGAAAGAAGATTCGGAAACCTAGGAGACAAGTAAAGAAAGTACTCACGAATTTTTATAAATGTTTCTTGAGAGAACAAAGACCTTAGACGCAGAAGAAAATAAAATAAACACGAATACTTAGCTTTTGTACTGATACTGCTGATCAATGAACAAATTTGGTTTCAAGCTCCAAAAGTCCTTCAGGTATCCATTTGTCCATCGTTGGCTAATTCGACCGAGATGCTGCAACAAACACCCATGTACCGTTTGTTATAAATAGTCCGTTGAGAAGAAACTACGATCCGCCAACACTAGTTGACCGCTTGTTGGAATGACCGTAGTGGTTGGCGGTGCTTATGGCTCGGAAGAATATTCCGAAACTTGTTGGGATTCTTTATTAAGGATCTTCGGCACCGGCAAAATGATGATTATTCTTAATATTTTAAAATTTTCACTTTTGAAATTGACTTAAAATTTAACAGCTTGAAAAAAAAACACGTCATTCTTCAGGCGATGACTACTTCGATCGTTTTGTTGGGGAAAAAATGGTGTCGAAAAAATAGTTTTTATGCCCCGATCTGCACAATATTGCTCATACTCCTCACCGTTGAACGGAGGCCCATTGTCAGTTTTGATGGACTTTGAGAACCCTTCTCTTTCGAACACGATATCCAACACCTTCTTCGTGTACTCGAATGCAGTGGACTTCACAGGTTTAGTTATTGCATATCTAGATCTTAAGTCTATAATCACCAAGATGGATATCCCTCCAAATTTCATGTACGGTTCGTTGAAATCCATCGCTATGGTTTCCCACACAGCTTTTGGAGCAAATATCCGCTGCATAGGCGTATGTTTTTGAGGTTTACCATTAGCAGCACAATGCATACAGGATTCCACCCATCGTTCAGCATCGGCAGAAATTCCAGGCCACCAAACGCACTTACGTAAAATGCTTTTTAATTTAGCTGTTAATGGGTGACCAGAATGAGCTATTGCAAGGGTTTTCTCTCGTAGATCTTCAGGAACAACCACACATCCATTTTTCACAAGAATACTATCTTTGACAAATAAGTCATTTGAAACTGATTCGAACTTCTTCAAGTCTCTAGGCCAATCTCCAGATTCTAAAGA